>NW_022986296.1:0-31291 GCF_902500255.1 Thalassophryne amazonica
TGTCCTTCACTGTGTCGTTCACTCTGTCGTTCACTGTGTCCTTTGCTATGTCATTCCCTGTGTCCTTCACTGTGTCCTTCACTGTGTCGTTTGCTGTGTCCTTCACTGTGACCTTCACTGTGTCCTTCACTGTTGTTCACTGTGTCCTTCACCGTGTCATTCACTCTGTCGTTCACTGTGTCCTTTGCTATGTCATTCCCTGTGTCCTTCACTGTTGTTCACTGTCGTTTGCTGTGTCCTTCACTGTGTCATTCACTGTGTCCTTCATTGAGTCCTTTGCTGTTGTTCACTGTGTCCTTCACTGTCGTTCACTGTGTCCTTCGCTGTCGTTCACTGTGTCCTTCACTGTCATTCACTGTGTCGTTGGCTGTGTTGTTCACTGTGCCGTTCCTTCTGCCGTTCACTGTCATTCCCTGTGCTGTGCCCTGTGTCGCTCCCTGTGTCCTTCACTGTGTCCTTCCCTGTGTCCTTCACTGCCGTTCACTGTGTCCTTCACTGTTTTCCTTCACTGTTGTTCACTGTGTCCTTCACTGTGTCCTTCGCTGTCATTCACTGTGTCCTTCACTGTGTCCTTCACTGTCTTTCACTGTGTCCTTCGCTGTGTCCTTCACTGTGTCCTTCGCTGTGTCCTTCGCTGTGTCCTTCAATGTGCCATTCACTGTGTCCTTCACTGTGTCCTTCACTGTGTCCTTCGCTGTGTCCTTCACTGTCATTCACTGTGTCTTTTGCTGTGTCCTTCACTGTCATTCACTCTGTCCTTCACTGTGTTGTTCACTCTGTCATTCACTGTGTCCTTCACTGTCATTCACTCTGTCCTTCACTGTGTCGTTTGCTGTGTCCTTCACTGTGACCTTCACTGTGTCGTTTGCTGTGTCCTTCACTGTCCCATTCGCCCTGTCCATCACTGTGTCGTTTGCTGTGTCCTTCACTGTCCCATTCGTCCTGTCCTTCACTGTGTCGTTCCTTGTGTCGTTCCCTGTGTCGTTCACTGTGTCCTTCGCTGTCGTTCACTGTGTCCTTCACTGTGTCCTTCACTGTCGTTCACTGTCTTTCACTGTGTCCTTCACTGTGTCCTTCGCTGTGTCCTTCGCTGTGTCCTTCGCTGTGTCCTTCGCTGTGTCCTTCACTGTCATTCACTCTGTCCTTCACTGTGTTGTTCACTCTGTCCTTCACTGTGTCCTTCACTGTCATTCACTCTGTCCTTCACTGTGTCCTTCACTGTCGTTCACTGTCTTTCACTGTGTCCTTCACTGTGTCCTTCGCTGTGTCCTTCACTGTGTCCTTCGCTGTGTCCTTCGCTGTGTCCTTCACTGTGTCCTTCACTGTCATTCACTCTGTCCTTCACTGTGTTGTTCACTCTGTCATTCACTGTGTCCTTCACTGTGTCCTTCACTGTCATTCACTCTGTCCTTCACTGTGTCGTTTGCTGTGTCCTTCACTGTGACCTTCACTGTGTCGTTTGCTGTGTCCTTCACTGTGACCTTCACTGTGTCGTTTGCTGTGTCCTTCACTGTCCCATTCGCCCTGTCCATCACTGTGTCGTTTGCTGTGTCCTTCACTGTCCCATTCGTCCTGTCCTTCACTGTGTCGTTCCTTGTGTCGTTCCCTGTGTCGTTCACTGTGTCCTTCGCTGTCGTTCACTGTGTCCTTCACTGTGTCCTTCACTGTCGTTCACTGTCTTTCACTGTGTCCTTCACTGTGTCCTTCGCTGTGTCCTTCACTGTGTCCTTCGCTGTGTCCTTCGCTGTGTCCTTCACTGTGTCCTTCACTGTGTCCTTTGCTGTGTCCTTCAATGTGCCATTCACTGTGTCCTTTGCTATGTCATTCACTGTGTCCTTCACTGTTTTCCTTCACTGTCGTTCACTGTGTCCTTCACTGTGTCCTTCGCTGTCGTTCACTGTGTCCTTCACTGTGTCCTTCGCTGTGTCCTTCAATGTGCCATTCACTGTGTCCTTTGCTATGTCATTCAGTGTGTCATTCAGTGTGTCCTTCACCGTGTCGTTCACTCTGTCATTCACTGTGTCCTTCACTGTGTCCTTCGCTGTGTCCTTCACTGTCATTCACTGTGTCTTTTGCTGTGTCCTTCACTGTCATTCACTCTGTCATTCACTGTGTTGTTCACTTTGTCATTCACTGTGTCCTTCACTGTGTCCTTCACTGTGTCCTTCACTGTCGTTCACTGTGTCCTTCGCTGTCGTTCACTGTGTCCTTCACTGTGTCATTCACTGTGTCCTTCGCTGTGTCCTTCAATGTGCCATTCACTGTGTCCTTTGCTATGTCATTCAGTGTGTCCTTCACCGTGTCGTTCACTCTGTCATTCACTGTGTCCTTCACTGTGTCCTTCGCTGTGTCCTTCACTGTCATTCACTGTGTCTTTTGCTGTGTCCTTCACTGTCATTCACTCTGTCCTTCACTGTGTTGTTCACTCTGTCATTCACTGTGTCCTTCACTGTGTCCTTCACTGTCATTCACTCTGTCCTTCACTGTGTCGTTTGCTGTGTCCTTCACTGTGACCTTCACTGTGTCGTTTGCTGTGTCCTTCACTGTCCCATTCGCCCTGTCCATCACTGTGTCGTTTGCTGTGTCCTTCACTGTCCCATTCGTCCTGTCCTTCACTGTCGTTCCTTGTGTTGTTCCGTGTCGTTCACTGTGTCCTTCGCTGTCGTTCACTGTGTCCTTCACTGTGTCCTTCACTGTCGTTCACTGTGTCTTTCACTGTGTCCTTCACTGTGTCCTTCGCTGTCGTTCACTGTGTCTTTCACTGTGTCCTTCACTGTGTCCTTCGCTGTGTCCTTCCCTGTGTCCTTCACTGTGTCCTTCACTGTGTCCTTTGCTGTGTCCTTCAATGTGCCATTCACTGTGTCCTTTGCTATGTCATTCACTGTGTCCTTCACTGTTTTCCTTCACTGTCGTTCACTGTGTCCTTCACTGTGTCCTTCGCTGTCGTTCACTGTGTCCTTCACTGTGTCCTTCGCTGTGTCCTTCAATGTGCCATTCACTGTGTCCTTTGCTATGTCATTCAGTGTGTCCTTCACCGTGTTGTTCACTCTGTCATTCACTGTGTCCTTCACTGTGTCCTTCGCTGTGTCCTTCACTGTCATTCACTGTGTCTTTTGCTGTGTCCTTCACTGTCATTCACTGTGTTGTTCACTCTGTCATTCACTGTGTCCTTCACTGTGTCCTTCGCTGTGTCCTTCACTGTCATTCACTGTGTCTTTTGCTGTGTCCTTCACTGTCATTCACTCTGTCATTCACTGTGTTGTTCACTCTGTCATTCACTGTGTCCTTCACTGTCATTCACTCTGTCCTTCACTGTGTCGTTTGCTGTGTCCTTCACTGTGACCTTCACTGTGTCGTTTGCTGTGTCCTTCACTGTCCCATTCGCCCTGTCCATCACTGTGTCGTTTGCTGTGTCCTTCACTGTCCCATTCGTCCTGTCCTTCACTGTGTCGTTCCTTGTGTCGTTCCCTGTGTCGTTCACTGTGTCCTTCGCTGTCGTTCACTGTCCTTCACTGTGTCCTTCACTGTGTCCTTCACTGTCGTTCACTGTGTCTTTCACTGTGTCCTTCACTGTGTCCTTCGCTGTCGTTCACTGTCTTTCACTGTGTCCTTCACTGTGTCCTTCGCTGTGTCCTTCGCTGTGTCCTTCACTGTGTCCTTCACTGTGTCCTTCACTGTGTCCTTGCTGTGTCCTTCAATGTGCCATTCACTGTGTCCTTTGCTATGTCATTCACTGTGTCCTTCACTGTTTCATTTCACTGTCGTTCACTGTGTCCTTCACTGTGTCCTTCGCTGTCGTTCACTGTGTCCTTCACTGTGTCCTTCGCTGTGTCCTTCAATGTGCCATTCACTGTGTCCTTTGCTATGTCATTCAGTGTGTCCTTCACCGTGTTGTTCACTCTGTCATTCACTGTGTCCTTCACTGTGTCCTTCGCTGTGTCCTTCACTGTCATTCACTGTGTCTTTTGCTGTGTCCTTCACTGTCATTCACTCTGTCATTCACTGTGTTGTTCACTCTGTCATTCACTGTGTCCTTCACTGTGTCCTTCGCTGTGTCCTTCACTGTCATTCACTGTGTCTTTTGCTGTGTCCTTCACTGTCATTCACTCTGTCATTCACTGTGTTGTTCACTCTGTCATTCACTGTGTCCTTCACTGTCATTCACTCTGTCCTTCACTGTGTCGTTTGCTGTGTCCTTCACTGTGACCTTCACTGTGTCGTTTGCTGTGTCCTTCACTGTCCCATTCGCCCTGTCCATCACTGTGTCGTTTGCTGTGTCCTTCACTGTCCCATTCGTCCTGTCCTTCACTGTGTCGTTCCTTGTGTCGTTCCCTGTGTCGTTCACTGTGTCCTTTGCTATGTCATTCACTGTGTCCTTCACCGTGTCGTTCACTCTGTCGTTCACTGTGTCCTTTACTATGTCATTCCCTGTGTCCTTCACTGTGTCCTTCACTGTGTCGTTTGCTGTGTCCTTCACTGTGTCCTTCACTGTTGTTCACTGTGTCCTTCACCGTGTCATTCACTCTGTCGTTCACTGTGTCCTTTGCTATGTCATTCCCTGTGTCCTTCATTGTTGTTCACTGTGTCGTTTGCTGTGTCCTTCGCTGTGTCCTTCACTGTGTCCTTCATTGAGTCCTTCACTGTCATTCACTGTGTCCTTCGCTGTCGTTCACTGTGTCCTTCACTGTGCCATTAATAATGCTAAACAGTGACTGAACTGATTACTGATCATGTGACATCTGTAAATCTGCTTGTCAACATGTGTCACTCAAACATCGGACTGATGTGGAACAACTGACACGATTCACTGACACAGCACACGTCCAACATGTTGTCTAGGGGACACGTTGTTTAGGGGAGTTGATGGTCTAGTGGTTAAGGTGTTAGGCTTGAGACCAGAAGATCCTTGGTTCAAATCCCAGCCTGACTGGAAAATCACTCAGGGCCCTTGGGCAAGGTCTTTAATCCCCTGTTGCTCCTGGTGTGTAATGAGCGCCTCGTATGGCAGCAGCCTGACATCGGGGTGAATGTGAGGCATTATTGTAAAGCGCTTTGAGCGTCTGATGCAGATGGAAAAGCGCTACATAAATGCAGTCCATTTACCATTTATTTATTTGTCTCTGGCGCCCCCACCTGCTCATGGTAACAAATCAAAAGAAATGTCTAACTAATGGAACTAAACTCATTGTATAACAAACAAAAGTCGATTCGAGATTGTTTCTTTCGTTGTACAAGTGAAGCCTGCAGAGTTCACGCCGAAGTAACTCGTGCGTCCCTGCAGTTTCATCTTTACCTAAACAACTCACATTTTGAGGTCAACCAGAAGCAGCAAAGTTCTGTGTCAAAGAACGTGGACGTGCCAAATCTCGCAATTCCTTGAATGGCCACTTGAGGCAGCCTTCAAAACTGACTCTCTACCAGTGTTGCCAGGTCAATGGTTTTGGAAGCAACTTACGGTGCGTTAACCTGCTGGCTGGATGTGCTGGACGTTAAACCGGACAGAATTCCTCCTCCCCTACCTGAGAACATCTGACAATGACAAATCAGACGCGCAGAAACCATTGCAGAGACGCTTATATCACCTAAACATTTGTGTTACCAGACAGTTTAAACCACAGCATCACAACACAACTTCCTGTTTTCACATTATGACGCTGCTAAACCAGCGCTAACACGGGTAACCAATGTCTACCAGCAGCTGTAAAACATCGGAATCGAGTTTGTCTTTGAACCCTTTTGGAAACTGCCACAGTCTGTGGCTGCAAAGAAAACTAGAACACCGTCAGCCCATCAGGGTTCAAGGTCATCACAGTCTGACCACAGCGCAGGTCTGATCCTCCAGACAGAATCCAGGATGCCACAAAGACTCGAGAAGGGTCAGGTTCAAACCCACATCCTGTGCTGACTGTTGTCTGACTGCACCGTCTGATCGTGAGCAGAAACAATCTGAACCTGAACATCAGAGGCAACAGTCTGCAGGAGATGCCACCGACTGCTAGCACCACGGCATCCATTAGCACTTGGGCCAACCTGTGAATAATGTCTGCTCTCTGGGGAGCTGTATACACACACACATACACACACACACACACCCCATCATGTCCAGTTTAATGCTGGCAGGAAGCGTCTGATCCATATAAAGTCCAGTCATATCCGGGAGCAGCAATCGATGTTTCAATCGAGTTTGCTGCTAAATGTTGTTAGAGAACATTAGCAGAACATGATGCTGGAGCCTGCTGGACGCACTCAACACGGGCTGCGTGTAATAATCTCTTCCTCACGTCTGTCTCCATCTGCTCAGTCAAAATATGGAAGTGCAGCATGCACAAACATTTAGCTTTATTACAAAGCCATGCAAGTATAGCGCCCTCTGTGGTCCATGAAGTGGATGAATGCTCACAGAGGAGACACGTGGAGACAGACTGTGACATATGACAGATTTGTTTCATTAGAGCAGTGGCGCGATACACAGACCACGGTCGTTAAGGTGTCGCCACACTGTGATGACTTGAGTAAACTGATTAGTAATGGATTGAAATCATTTGTCTGGTGACAAAAATCGCTTATCCCGTTGTCTCTGGTGGGTTTGGGGCTCTGATGGACGGATGGCATCACATTCCCACTGGCAACACAAATGGCCACATTCAGCAGAACAATTTTCCCAGTGTCAAGACATATATGTGCAATGGAGGCCATATTTGAGTGGGATTCACCGAGGTTTGAACACAAATGTGGCTAGAATCCAGTTCGCTTGGGGATCACGACATCACACTTCTTCACTCCGTTTGTACACTAACAACATCCTCTCCTCTGTGCTAGTGTTCAGTGTGGCTGCAGCAGTGAGGACATCAAACAACCTTCTTTCTCTTTAGCACCTTCTCAATAAGCAAATCCACCGGGTGCGCTGACGTCCAGATAAAAACGCACAGCCACACTATCTTCTTCTTCAGTCTTAGCTAAATGAACAGCTGCACTGCATGTTGGTATGTTGGGAACTGTCCTCCGTCTCCTGGTGCTAAATTCACACCCCATTCTGCAGCTTTGGCCAATCAGAAGCCCAGTCTGAAACATCAGACAACCACAGGATATGAACACATGAGTATCGCAGAAGTAACGAACAAGTCAAGGATAAAACGGTAAGCAAACATGCAACCACTTGAAATGTTCTCAACCTGATTTCCACTAAAAATTTTGAGCACACACAAAACTTTCCGACGGACTCAACAGACATCAGTTGAAAAAGAACACATGTAACAAATTTAAAAGGGACTTTTGCAGAACAAAAACAGATGCAAGTGATACCACAATTTCATATACGTTAGTCATACATTTCCTCAATCCATTACAGTGTGACTGACACATTAGCAACATGCTGAAAGCGCGGTTGTTTAATTTAACAGAATATCTTTTTATTTTTCAGGTTATAATGTTGCAAAAAGATTGAAAAGTAAAAATAAGGTGCTTAGTGTGTTGTTCCAGGTTGTATTTGCAGGCTTAGGGTGTCAAAGTCCAACCCCTCATCCATGCCGTGACAACTGGGTAATGGATCAAGTAGTGGATCGTCTGTTGGGATGAAATACGGTGGGGACTTTGTGCGCCCCATGGCCACCACAGTAACCATGAAGGCCCAACAGGGCATCCCCCAGGGATCTGTCCTTGGCCCCCTCCTCTGTACCATCTACTTGCTCCCCCTTGGTCAGATCATCTACAACCATGCACTTAGTTTTAACTGTTATGCTGACGACACTGTATATCAGCAGCACTGCTCAAGAAGGTTGGAGACCTCACCCTAGTCACCTCCCCAACATCCAAAGTGCAGAACCTGGGTGTCATTCTGGACTCTACACTCTCATTCAGTTCCCATATCAAGAACATCACAAAATCTGCCTTCTTCCACCTGCGTAACATTTCAACACTCCGGCCATCAGTTACTGACTCAGTCATCGAAACACTCATCCATGCCTTCATCTCCTCCCGTCTGGACTACTGCAATGGTGTCCTGTCTGGACTGCCCAACAAGGCCGTAGACAGATTGCAGTATGTCCAGAACTCAGCTGCCTTGGTGCTAACTCACACCAAGCCCTGGCGGCAACATCACCCCATCCTCAAGAAACTCCACTGGCTCCCAGTCAAAGAATGCATCAGCTACATAATCCTGCTCCTCACCTACAAATCACTCCACTCACTGGCACCAAAGTACATCACCAACCTCCTCCACCCCTACTCCCAGTCACGGTTTAAAACAGTCTGAAACACTTTTCTGAGTTTCCATTCACTAGTTTGAAATACTGAGGAAAAGTTTTAATATGGTCTCCAGTCACACATTCTATCTAATCTTTCATTCTGGGTTTAATATCTCCTCCTGTTGTGCATTTCATTCTGTGTTAGGCATTATGTCTTTGTCCTGTGGTTGCTAGTTTTGCTGACACTAAGGTGAAGGAAGGCCCGGCGGATTGAAATGATGCATGCACAGCAGTTGCATGCATCATGTTTGCCTCACAGGTCATTCCTGTCTCGGCGTCACCCAGCAATCGCGTTGGTCAGTGCTTCCAGCATTGATTGATAACTGCCCTTCATAAGCCATGGCGTCCCATCACTCCCCGCTGAGAAGTGGCCTGTTTCTATGTTGAAACCTTTTTCTTGTCTGTGTGAAGATCTCCCAATGTTGATTTTGCAACCAGAGTGATAATTGCGGGTCAAGTAGAGTTGACACTTGCACTACCTTGATCTGCGCACTTGCACACACATCATTGTGATGATCCCACCCATTGTGTTCTCACCTGGATGCCGTGCTTTGTTCCACTGGCTGCTGCGCATTGTGCGCTGGATGCTGCATATTTAAAATAAATATTTTGTAGCGCATTAATCAGTTTCTCTCAGAGTTGGCTGTTGAAAATGCCTCTAATCACTTCCGGAATGACAGCAGAGTGCTCCAGCAGCAGCTTCTCCCACTCTCGCACGTGCACTGAACGAGGTGGAGAAAGCATTTGGAACCATCTAAAAAGGTGATTACAGTGGGGTAAAAAAGTATTTAGTCAGTCCCTGATTGTGCAAGTTCTCCTACTTAGAAAGATGAGAGAGGTCTGTAATTTTCAACACAGGTATACTTCAACTATGAGAGACAAACTGAGAAAAAAAATCCAGAAAATCACATTGTAGGATTTTAAAAGAATTTATTTGTAAATTATGGTGGAAAATAAATATTTGGTCAATAACAAAAGTTCAACTCAATACTTTGTAACATAATCTTTGTTGGCAACGACAGAGGTCAAATGTTTCCTGTAAGTCTTCACCAGGTTTGCACACACTGTAGCTGGTATTTTGGTCCATTCCTCCATGCAGATCTCCTCCAGAACAGTGATGTTCTGGGGCTGTCGCTGAGCGACACGGACTTTCAACTCCTTCAACAAATTTTCTATGGGGTTGAGGTCTGGAGACTGGCTCGGCCACTCCAGGACCTTGAAATGCTTTTTACGGAGCCACTCCTTCGTTGCCCAAGCGGTGTGTTTGGGATGATTGTCATGCTGGAAGACCCAGCCACATTGCATCTTCAATGCTCTCACTGAAGGAAGGAGGTTTTGACTTAAAATCTCATGATACATGGCCACATTCATTCTTCCCTTAACACGGATCAGTTGTCCTGTCCCCTTTGCAGAAAAACAGCCCCAAAGCATGATGTTTCCACCCCCATTCTTCACAGTAGGTATGGTGTTCTTGGTATGCAACTCAGCATTCTTCTTCCTCCAAACACGACGAGTTGAATCTTTAACAAAATGCTCTATTTTGGTTTCATCGGACCACATGATATTCTCCCAGTCCTCTTCTGGATCATCCATATGCTCTCTGGCAAACTTCAGACGGGCCTGGACACATACTGTCTTAAGCAGGGGGACACGCCTGGCACTGCAGGATTTGAGTCCCTCTCTGCGTAGTATGTAGCCTTTGTTACTTTGGTCCCAGCTCTCTGCAGGTCATTCATCAGGTCCCTCCGTGTAGTTCTGGGATTTTTGTTCACTGTTCTCATGATCATTTTGACCCCACAGGATGACATCTTGCGTGGAGTCCCAGATGGAGGGAGATTATCAATGGTCTTGTATGTCTTCCATTTTCTTACAATTGCTCCCACAGTTGATTTATTCACACCAACCTGCTTGACTATTGTAGATTCACTCTTCTCAGCCTGCTGCAGGTCTACAATTTTCTTCCTGGTGTCCTTCGACAGCTCTTTGGTTTTGACCATGGTTGAGTTTGGAGTCTGACTGTTTGAGGCTGTGGACAGGTGTCTTTTATACAGATAACGAGTTCCAACAGGTGCCATTAATACGGGTAACAGGTGGAGGACAGAAGAGCTTCTTAAAGAAGAAGTTACAGGTCTGTGAGAGCCAGAAATCGTGCTTGTTTGTGGGTGACCAAATACTTACTTACCACCATAATTTACAAATAAATTCTTTAAAAATTCAAAATTAATTAATTAAAAAAAAATTTTCTCTGTTCTTTCCTTCTTGTGTGCAGCTGTAAAAGTGTGTTTATGACAGATTTAACATCTCGTTCTAATCGTTCAGATGAGCTGCGCCCTAATGCGGTGCAGTGATACAACCACTCGCACTCACACAAACTGTTTTCTAATTGTTTGCATAATGTTCATTTGAAGTTCATATGATTAATGCGTGATGTAGATTTTGAACATTTCAAAATTTTCTTTGCACACGTGCATGAAGCCACGCTCAGTTTGACAACAATTTACAAAGAGTTTAAGATGAGTTTATGCTTGTGCATGGCAGAGTGCATGCACGATCAGTGATCAAAGTCGTGCAAGTGTCAGGGGGCCTTTAGTGTGTTTGCTCAAGTCTTTGGTTTGTGTGGTGGATGAACTTTTGTTATGGACTTGCAGTGCCCTCTGCTGCCATAACTTTGAAGTAATGCTAAGTTTTTGTTTTTCATCCCCCCCACTGTAACCAGAATATGCTTCTGAAGAAGTTGTGTGACTGTATGGTTTTTTGCTCCCGAGATCAAACAAAAAACTTTATCTCCTCAAGTGTGTTCTCTGCGTTGGGGTTGACTTCCTGCTCTGTGACTGCTTTCACCTGAGTGTCAGCAAAACTGGCATCCACAGGACAAAAACGTGATGCTCAACACAGGACAAAATATACAACAGAATGAGAACAGAATGTGTGGACGGAATATTAGCAACTAGTGAATGAAAACGTTTAATATCTGTGTGTGTGTGTGTGTGTGTGTGTGTGTGTGTGTGTGTGTGTGTGTGTGTGTGTGTGTGTGTGTGTGTGTGTGTGTGTATGCATCTGTGTGTGCGTGTGTGTGTGTATGTGTGTGTCTGTGTGTATGCGTCTGTGTGTGTGTGTATGCATCTGTGTGTCTGTGTGTGTATGTGTGCGTGTGTGTATGCGTCTATGTATGTGTGTCTGTGTGTACGCGTCTGTGTGTGCGTGTGTGTATGTGTGTATGCGTCTGTGTGTGTGTGTGTGTGTGTGTGTATGCATCTGTGTGTATGTGTCTGTGTGTGTGCATGTGTGTGTATGTGTCTGTGTGTGTGAATGTGTGTGTGTGTGTGTATGCATCTGTGTGTATGCATCTGTGTGTATGTGTCTGTGTGTGTGCGTGTGTGTGTGTGTATGCGTCTGTGGGTGTGTGTGTGTGTGTGTGTGTATGTGTCTGTGTGTGTATGCATCTGTGTGTGCGTGTGTGTGTGTGTGTATGCGTCTGTGGGTGTGTGTGTGTGTGTGTGTGTATGTGTCTGTGTGTGTATGCATCTGTGTGTGCGTGTGTGTGTGTGTGTGTGTATGTGTCTGTGTGTGTATGCATCTGTGTGTGCGTGTGTGTGTATGTGTCTGTGTGTGTATGTGTGCGTGTGTGTATGCATCTGTGTGTGTGTGTGTGTGTGTATGTGTCTGTGTGTGTATGTGTGCGTGTGTGTATGCATCTGTGTGTGTGTGTGTGTGTGTGTATGTGTCTGTGTGTGTATGTGTGTGTATGCGTCTGTGTGTGCGTGTGTGTGTGTATGCGTCTGTGTGTGTGTATGCGTCTGTGTGTATGCGTCTGTGTGTGTGTGTATGCGTCTGTGTGTGTATGTGTCTGTGTGTGTATGTGTGTGTATGCGTCTGTGTGTGTGAATGTGTGCGTGTGTGTGTATGCGTGTGTGTGTGTGTATGTGTCTGTGTGTGTGCGTGTGTGTATGCGTCTGTGTGTGTGTGCGCATGTGTGTGTATGTGTCTGTGTGTGTGCGTGTGTGTATGCGTCTGTGTGTGTGCGTGTGTGTATGCGTCTGTGTGTGTGTGCGTATGTGTGTGTGTGTGTGTGTATGCGTCTGTGTGTGTGTGTGCGTGTGTGTATGTGTCTGTGTGTGTATGTGTGCGTGTATGTGCATCTGTATGTGTCTGTGTGTGTATGTGTGCGTGTGTGTGCATCTGTATGTGTCTGTGTGTGTATGTGTGCGTGTGTGTGCATCTGTGTGTGTATGCGTCTGTGTGTGTGTGTATGCATCTGTGTGTGCGTGCGTGTGTGTGTATGCGTCTGTGTGTGTGTGTGCATGTGTGTGTATGTGTCTGTGTGTGTATGTGTGTGTGTGTATGTGTGCGTGTGTGTATGCGTCTGTGTGTGTGTGTGTATGCGTCTGTGTGTGTATGTGTCTGTGTGTGTGAGTGTGTATGTGTGTGTATGCATCTGTGTGTGTGAATGTGTGCGTGTGTGTATGTGTCTGTGTGTGCGTGTATGCGTCTGTGTGTGTGCGTGTGTGTGTGTGTATGCGTCTGTGTGTATGCGTCTGTGGGGGTGTGTGTGTGCATGTGTCTGTGTGTGTCTGTGTGTGTGTGTGTGTGTGTATGTGTGTGTATGCGTCTGTGTGTGTATGTGTGTGTATGCGTCTGTGTGTGCGTGTGTGTGTGTATGCGTCTGTGTGTGTGTGCATCTGTATGTATGTGTCTGTGTGTGTATGCATCTGTGTGTGTGAATGTGTGCGTGTGTGTATGCGTCTGTGTGTGCGTGTGTGTGTATGCATCTGTGTGTGTGCGTGTGTGTGTATGCGTCTGTGTGTATGCGTCTGTGGGGGTGTGTGTGTGTGCATGTGTGTGTATGTGTCTGTGTGTGTATGTGTGCGTGTGTGTATGCATCTGTGTGTGTGCGTGTGTGTGTGTATGCGTCTGTGTGTATGCGTCTGTGGGGGTGTGTGTGTGCATATGTGTGTATGTGTCTGTGTGTGTATGTGTGCGTGTGTGTATGCATCTGTGTGTGTATGTGTGTGTATGCGTCTGTGTGTGTGTATGCGTCTGTGTGTGCGTGTGTGTGTGTATGCGTCTGTGTGTGTGTGTATGCGTCTGTGTGTGTATGTGTCTGTGTGTATGCGTCTGTGTGTGTGAATGTGTGCATGTGTGTATGCGTCTGTGTGTGCGTGTGTGTGTGTATGCGTCTGTGTGTGTGCGTGTGTGTATGCGTCTGTGTGTGTGTGCGCATGTGTGTGTATGCGTCTGTGTGTGTATGCGTGTGTGTGTGTATGCGTGTGTGTGTGTATGTGTCTGTGTGTATGTGTGCGTGTGTGTGTGTCTGTGTGTGTGTATGTGTCTGTGTGTGTGTGTATGCGTCTGTGTGTGCGTGTGTGTGTGTGTATGCGTCTGTGTGTGTGCGTGTGTATGCGTCTGTGTGTGTGTATGCGTCTGTGTGTGTGTGCGTGTGTGTGTGTATGTGTCTGTGTGTATGTGTGCGTGTGTGTGTGTCTGTGTGTGTATGTGTCTGTGTGTATGCGTCTGTGTGTGTGTGTGCATGTGTGTGTATGTGTCTGTGTGTGTGCGTGTGTGTATGCATCTGTGTGTATGTGTATGTGTGTGTGTGTGTGTGTGTGTGTAGAGCATACGCTGCTTGCCAACCATGCGAGCGGCGTTTGCGTGGGACTGACCTTCGCAGGAGAGGCCGTGAGACGTGACCCCGGACAGGCTGTCTTTGCAGACGTTGCAGAAGGTGGGCCGTGCGTGGGAGCAGGCGTACCAGTTGTGCATCCCTGAGAAATGTTCCACATTAAACTGTGCCGTCTGGCAAACGAGAGGTTAAAACAAGTTGGCAGTTCTGGTCACACGCAAAGCATCATCATGACACAACATGATACAAACGTCACAGAGCATCAGTTCAAAGCGCTGCAGAGGACGCAGTCGGCTGTCGGTGTTTCACAGACAGAACCGCAGCAGCACACGTCAAACAGCACCAGAAAGGTGCCGTGGACGCCCAGCTCACACGCTAACTGTGGCACATTTACAACCTCAAGTCAGAGGACAGCATACAAAATTAAAAAATAAAACTAAGAAAGTAAAAGGATTTTTTTTCAGGTCAAATTAATTTCATTCGTTCATATTCATCCATTCCTCCATTTAAGACCTGCAACACATAAACAGATGGTGGCTCGTGAGCTATTTAGGGTTCGTAACGAGGTTTAAAATGATTTCTGCTCTCTCCCTCCAAACTTATGGCACTGTGGGGGAGGGAACCAGGGGGTGGTACTGGCTCTGCTGTGATTGGGCATTTCTGAAGAGCGAGATTTGATTGACAGCCCCCCCTCAGATGCGGAAGTCTGCTGAAACAAAGGAGACAACAGCGTCTGGGCAGAGGTTCCTTACCTGAAGGAAGGTTTCATACCTCTGTCCAGACGTCGCTGTCTTGGTGGCGGCGTCCTGGTTTGCACGTGATTTAAGAGGTTTGACTTTTTCATTTGATAGTTAATTATCACATTACTCCCTTTCACTGATTTGGGTGTAGAGAGTCAGACTCAGATGCACCGAGTTTCATTAATCTCAGGTGATTTTTAGGGCTTCCTGTAATTTATTGTGAAATAATGCTGAATTTATGTGGAAATGATTGTTATACAGAAGCTTCAGAGATCTGTGGCTGAGACAGATGATGAATGGAGTGAAGTTTTAAGCAGAAATGAGGTGATTAATGGGTTAATCTCTGCTGATGCTCTGAAATGATGCATGTGCAGTGAGGGGAGGGCGGACCAACCAGACGGGGGACCCCATCAGACAGGCGGACCCCATCAGACGGGGGGACCCCATCAGACAGGGTGACCCGATCAGACGGGGGGACCTGATCAGACAGGGGGACCCCATCAGACAGGGGGACCCCATCAGATGGGGGGACCCGATCAGATGGGGGGACCCGATCAGATGGGGGGACCTGATCAGACAGGGGGACCCCATCAGATGGGGGGACCCGATCAGACTGCGATTTGCTTCCCTAAGCTCCCCACTGGCACTTTTAACAGGAGTGCTGGGAGGAGTGAGAGACATGCGCCGTGGGCTCTTCTGGAAATAAGCTTAAGGCTACCCTCTTCTTCTTCTTTGGCATCTGGGCAGAGGTTCCTTCAGGTGGTCTCCTTCATTTCAGCAGATTTCTGTGTCTGAGAGGAGCGCTGTCATTCAAATCTCACTCTTCAGAAATGGCCAATCACAGCAGAGTAAGCACCAGCCCCTGGTTCCCTCCTCCAAAGTGCCATAAGTTTTGAACGAGAGTGCAGAAATCCACTTTTAGTTCAGCAGATAACAGAATATTTACACAGGACCCCTGTGTAATTCTTCAACTGCCCCCCACCGGGCTGCCTATTGAAAACTCAAGTGGCCAACCAGTTTTTTCAAGAGTAATATTTAAGGAGTATGTGTGCCAGTTTTGGTGCTTGTGTCCATAAATGAACGATTGTTACAGTTATCTGCTGTACTATTTCCACAAGCAGAAATCCACTCATATTCCTCGCAGCACTTTATTCTTCGCTTGAGGAGCAGTTTCCTCTGAGTGAGCACATGTGCAGACATAGTTTACATGCTCGCAGTTAATATCTACGTGTGTGAAAGAACATAATACGCCCAAATGCAATGTTCTATCATGAGAGTGGTTTTGGCACAGATTTGATGCTATACTTATGGTACCTTTGTCTTGAACAATCAACTTCTCTGGGCTCAGCGGCATCTGTCTTGGACCATCACACAGTGGAAATGTGTACTGTGGTCAGACGAATTGGGACACCATGTGCTCTAGACCAAGGACAACAAGGACCATTCACAAACACATCCCAAAGCCAGGGTCTGTCCTGGTCTGGGGATGTGCCAGTGTCCTGGTCAAAGGTCATTTACACTCTGTGATGCAGCATTAATACAGAAAAGTACACTGAGGTTTTAGAGCAACACATGCTGCCTTCAAGACGACGTCTTTTCCAGGGACGTCTGTGCATTTTACAACAAGATGATGAAAAACGATATTCTGCACACATTACAAAAAAAACATGCTGCAGAAGAAGAGGGTCCAGATACCGGACTGACCTGTCTGCAGTCCTGACCCGTCTCCAACAGAGAGTGCGTGGAGAATTATGAAATGAAGAATTCAGCAACAGTGACCCCATACTGTTGGACACCTTAAGACGTGTTTGCTGGAAGAATGGGACAAAATAACACCTGAAATGTTTCATCACTTGTTGTCCTCAACACCAAAATGTCTCATAAGTGTTGTGAGAAGAAATTACAACATTACAAAGTAACAAATGTTTTCATGTCCCAACGTCTTTTGGAATATGTTTCAGCCCTGAAATGCACAAATGGATGAATATAAACAAATGAAATGAAGTTGACCAGAAAAAAAAAAAAAAACAGAATCTCTTGGGTTGGTGCCGTCTGCAATGACACAGAAAAATAAATGAGAAACTCACTTTTATTAATTAGCATTTTCCACACCATCCCAGCCTTTTCTGATATACAGTTGTCCATATTGTGTCTCTGATAAAATAAGAACAACTTAAATAAAATATTAAAATTCAATAAAACATTTATCACAGGTTTTGTGCCATAGGCCAGCTGTTGTTCAGTTTTTCTCACTTTCGTCCTTTTAACTTCTGTAAACAAACTTTAATTAACAAACTATTAAGTACGTATTAACTAACAAACTTTAATTATGATTATTTCTCTGTGTGATTTCACACAATAATTAATGTCATTTAATTAAATGTGATACACCAAGAAGTTACTGCAGACATGAAGATCCAGCAGCACTGCAGCCAATCAAGCAGATACCCTCACAACATGACATCACTACCCCCAAAGTCACATGACTTTGGACTAGGGGTTGGGATTACTGGTTGGGGTTTAGGTTTGTGGACAGGATTAAAGGTTAGTGATAGAAATCTGGCGGGTGTCCCAGTGGGTTACGGAGGAGCACACGCCCTGTCCGCTGCCCCCCCATGCAGGGAGCCAGTCAGGTAGTCTGCAGACAGTGATCTGGTGTCACAGACCAAACACCCCCCCCCCCCCCCCCCCGCACTGTCTCCATTGTGCATGCGTCATTTCGGAGCTCGTCTGTGACGGAGTCTCTTCACCAAAAGTGATCAAATGGATTAATGTGATTATTAACCATCAGATGATGAAGGTAAAATCTCTTAAATCATTCTAAAGTCAGTTTTAAGCAGAAATGAGGCAAAACTCTGTGACATTTTGAAATGACCGAAGCGCAGTGAAGGCATCAGCTAGCAGCTCGTGTAGTTGTTGCGCTCTGATCACTTCATCTGTCTTTTCTGATGAAATAATGCTGAATTTATGTGGAAATGATTGCTGCAGAAAAGCGTCAGATATCTGTGGCTGAGACAGATGATGACTGTAGGCAGTTTGAAGCAGAAACCAGGTGATAATCTGTGAACTGCGGCTAATGACGCATGCACAGTGAAGGCAGGGCGGAGCGATTTTTAGGAGGGACCATTCAGTCGGCGACACCGGCCCTGTGCGTGCACATCAGGCCAGATCAGATATTTCACAAACGTCCCAAATTTCACTTGACCTCTGTCAGCTGAAATCTATCAAAGAGGTGGACGCTGAAAAAGAATCCATGCATTACACGTGTGTACGGTCGCTCTCCTGCAGACTGTCGTTGTTGTCGTTGGGCTGTACCGCAGCACTGTGAGGTGTTCAGGGGTCGCGCACGCCACAGAACCCCATCAACAAACCAGCACACTGCAGAACGCCGCGCTGTGGGTCAGGGTCCGTCCAGGATCAGGGCTGGAGACTCCTGATCGGTTCAGCTTTTAAAAACATGATGTTGCAGCTTTTATCTGAAACCAGCGCTGTAGAGGATCATGTCTGATTACAGTTTCTCTGAACTGATAAAACACTAAACTCACTGAACCAAATTCACAGCGGCCTGAAGTCATTTCCTGAATCGAGTAACTCTTTTGGCAAAACCTTAAGCCGTTTTCATCCAGTTAGACACAATCTGCAGATCTAATGTCGTCTTTTTTGCAAAACTCTAAACATATTCTCACTCACTAATCCCAGGTTTCACTGTGATGCAGAATCACAGGCGTCAGACATTAAACCCTGATTAAGCACTGATGTCATCACTTACACATGACGACTCAAAACTGTTCACACCTGTTGCTCGTGATATGATGAAGCCGATATGAGCCAGTTCAGAGGGCACAGGTGAGCTCTGAGGGCAACTATCTGAGAGGCAGAGGAGGGCGAGGACAAGTGAGAGGAGGTGGACAAGGAGGACGAGAAGAATGATGAGCAAGAGTGAAACCAAAACCAAGAACAGTAATTTCAGATGAAATATGAAACTTGAATCGATCGTGTTCTTGTGTGTGATGATGAGGGACGCAGGACAGAAGGTTCAACTGGATCTGAGCAGGTTCTCTGTGGCCGCGATAATCCGGAGAGTCAGAGAAGAGAACAGGTCATTTCTATTTGGTTTTTGTTTTTCCTTCTTCGTTTTACTCATTGAAACATCAGTCAGTATATACAGATATTTCAGTACATCAGTGTGCCGATATAAAGGACACTGTGTGTGTGTGTGTGTGGGGGGGGGGGGGGGCACTACTGTTTACAACAACAACCATCAACTCATAAATGTTTTCCTTCCACCATACTCCCCTTTCCTCAAACCAATAGAAGAGTTTTTCTCTGCATGACGGTGGAAGGTCTATGACCGTCAGCCCTACACCACGGAAAAGTGCCTACAAGCCACGGAATTGGATCCAGCACACCTGAGGGTTCTTCCCCCATTGCCTGGCTAGGGATAACATTGCGTGTGATGTAGATGAGGTCCTCTGGCCCGACCCAGCACATGGACATGATTACTTGTTGATTGAGTTTTGTTGGTTGAGAATCGGGTTTGATTCTACAAGTACATTTACAGGTGACTGTAATGTGCTTTTCATTTCAATGTTGTCTGTCATTTGGTTTTTTACAGTAGTGTTTATACAGTGTTGTACTGTGTGCAAGTGTTGTATCCGGACATTCTATACAAGGTCTGTGAGAAAACTATCCGACCTTTTTATTTTTTTCAAAAACTATATGGATTTGAATCATGTGTGATTATATCAGACAAGCTTGAACCTTCGTGCGCATGCGTGAGTTTTTTCACGCCTGTCGGTTGCGTCATTTGCCTGTGGGCAGGCTTTGAGTGAGCACTGGTCCACCCCCCTCGTCGGATTTTTATTGTCAGTGAAATGGCTGAGAGGCTGCCACTTTGCTCCATGAATTTTTTTTCAGAAACTGTTAGAGACAGCCAGTTGGAAACCATTCGAAAGATTTAGATGGATTTCGGTGAAGATTCTGTCGGTGTCACACAGATTAAGGAGTGTTAAAACCTTTTTAAAGACGGCCCACAACAGCGGAGGGCGCGCGGCGCACCGAACGGCCATCGACAGGCTGGATTGACCAGATCATTTCTAAACTGAACGCTGTGTTGATCCGGGACATCGTGTGACTACCACAGAAATTGCAAGAGAGTTGGACATAGCACTTTTGCGGCACATTCCACTGTTACAGGAGATTTTGTAATGAAAGACGTGCGGAGGATTTCGCGCATCAGCTCCGTGCCGTGTGGCCTCTGTGTTGGAAACCATTCGTAAGATTCAGACAGCTTTTGGTGGCTTTTCAGTCGAGTGAGTATCCGAGAAATTGTTTAACAGCTGGGCATGTTCCAACTTGTCCTGTGAGACTTCCAACACGGGGGTGTTGTTTGTCCAGCTGCTGTGGGCGGCTGTGTCCCGAAGGCGCGAATCCATCCGCACGTCTTTCATTACAAAATCTCCTTTAACAGTGGAATGTGCCGATAAAGTGCTGATCCCGACCTCTTATGAAACTTCTCTGCTAGTCACACGACGTCCTGCATCAACAGAGCCTTAAATTTGGAAGTGATCTGCTCGTTCCAGCCTGTCGATGGCCGCTCGGGGCGCAGTGCGCCCTCCGCCGCCGTGGGCTGTTTATAATCCAGTTTTAATGGTCCTTAATCCGTGTGACGCCGACAGAATCTTCACCGAAATCCATCTGAATCTTTCAAATGGTTTCCAACTGGCTGTCTCTAACAGTTTCTGAAAAAACATTTCATGGAGCAAAGCAGCAGTCTCTCAGCCATTTCACTGACAATAAAAATCTGACGAGGGGGGTGGACCAGTGCTCACTCAAAGCCTGCTCACAGGCAAATGACGCAACCGACAGGCGTGAAAAAACTCACGCATGCACACGAAGGTTCAATCTTGACTGATGCAATCACACATGATTCAAATCCATATAGTTTTTGAAAAAAAAATAAAAAGGTCGGATACCTTTCTAACAGACCTCGTATTGCATTACTTTCAGTATCTACACTGCTTTTCTGTTTGAAAACACTATGTATTTACTGTAGGAATAAACTTGTGTGTATGATGTAACACACATTTGGGTATTGATCACAGTTCAAACTGTTTTGAGGCAATTATTTGATTATGCAAAGAGCATTCAAAGGTTCTGTGAATCTATCTTGAACATTTGGGTTCTGCGTTTACAGTTTTGAAAAAAGGGTGCGAGGTTTCACGAAATGTGTTTCATCAATTGTGAAATACTTTAATAAAACAATCAGTCCAGAGGGTCCTGCAGCATCAGCTGCACACGGACACGCCCACAGAGTCCAATATGAGTACATGAGACCACAGTCACACTGACACGCATGCCGGCAAGGAGGTGTGGTCGCCATTATCTAACCGGGCAACTCAGTGGCTAGCGCACGCCGACATTTTTGTCAAGAAACAGCTGAAAAATGCAGAAAGCTGCCCATGTTGTCACAACCGGAGGAAGAAGAGAGACAACATTTCCTTCCATAAATAAGTAGTTTTGGTTATTCTTGTTACTTTTTTCATGACTTTTGGGCGATAAACTGGTGAATCTTGCAGAGTGTCATGCCTGTGTAATGCATGAATATCAAGTTGTACACTCTACATATATATATATATATATATATATATATATATATACACGAGGTCTGTTAGAAAAGTATCCGACCTTATTATTTTTTCAAAAACCATATGGATTTGAATCACGTGTGATTGCATCAGCCAAGCTTGAACCCTCGTGCGCATGCGTGAGTTTTTTCACGCCTGTCGGTTGCATCATTCGCCTGTGAGCAGGCTTTGAGTGAGGTGTGGTCCACCCCTCTCGTCTATTTTTTATTGCGAATAAATGTCTGAACGATTTGGATCTTTGCTGCACGTCGCAGCGGAGCTGCATAGCGAAAAGAAACGCCATGATGAAGCCTCACAGGACATGTTCTGGCATGTCCAGCTCATGCACAATCACAATCTGATATTCACACGACTGGAAAGCAACCGGAATCCGTCTGAAATCCACCTTTAAGCCGTCCTGAGAGACCAACACTGAGGTGGTTTTGTCCTGTGTAATGAACGGCTCCGTGGCGCGTCCCTCGGCTTCTTTTTCCATGAAAAAAAAACTCCTGTAATGGTGGAATGTGCTGGAAAAAGTGCTGATGTCCACATCTTCTGTCTTTTTGTGAAAGTCAGACGAGGTCCCGGATCAACAAAGCTTTCACGTTGGAAATGATCTGGTTGTTTGTGCAGGGTGTCAGCCTGTCGATGGGGGCTGGGAGCGTGCTGCGCTCTCAGCAGTTGTGGGCCGTCTTTAAACCGTCTGGATCACTCCTTAATCTGTGTAATCCCCATAAAATCGTCCCTGAAAGCCATATTAATTTTTCGAACGGTGTCCACCTGGAGGTCTCTCACAGTTTCTGGAAAAAAATTAATGCAGCAAAGATCCAAATCGTTCAGACATTTATTCGCAATAAAAAATAGACGAGAGGGGTGGACCACACCTCACTCAAAGCCTGCTCACAGGCGAATGAAGCAACCAACAGGCATGAAAAAACTCACGCATGCGCACGAGGGTTCAAGCTTGTCTGACGCAATCACACGTGATTCAAATCCATATGGTTTTTTAAAAAAATAATAAGGTCGGATACTTTTCTAACAGACCTCGTATACACACACACACACACACACACACACAATATTGCCTGGCAGTGCCTGGAATAAAAATCACTCATCACTCACTCATCTTCAATCGCTTATCTGTGTTCGGGTTGCGGGGGCAACAGCTCCAGCAGGGGACCCCAGACTTTCCTTTCCTCGGCCACATTGACCACCTCTGACTGGGGGATCCTGAGGCGTTCCCTGGTCAGTGTGGAGATATAATCTCTCCACCTAGTCCTGGGTCTTCCCCGGGGTCTCCTCCCAGATGGACGTACCTGGAACACCTCCCTTGGGAGCTGCCCAGGAGGCATCCTTACCAGATGCCTGAACCACCTCAGTAGGCTCCTTTCAACACAAAGGAGCAGCGGCTCTACTCCGAGCTCCCCACAGATGACCGAACTGCTCACCCTATCTCTAAGGGAGACACCAGCCACCCTCCTGAGGAAGCCCAATTCAGCCGCTTGTACCTGCAATCTAGTTCTTTCGGTCATGACCCAACCATCATGACCATAGGTGAGAGTAGCAACGAAGACTGACCAGTAGATCAAGAGCTTCGCCTTTTGGCTCAGCTCCCTTTTCATCACAACACTACGGTAGACCGAATTCAACACCGCCCCTGCTGCGTCGATTCTCCGACCAATCTCACACTCCATTATCCCCTCACTCGTGAACAAGACCCTGAGGTACTTGAACTCCTTCACTTGGGGTAAGACCTTATTCCCTACCCAGAGTAGGCAATCCATCGGTTTCCTGCTGAGAACCATGGCCTCAGATTTAGAGGTGCTGATCCTCATCCCAGCCGCTTCACACATGTCTGTGAACCAATCCAGTGAGTGTTGGAGGTCACCAGCTGATGAAGCCAACAGGACCACATCATCTGCAAAAAAGCAGTGATGAGACCCTGAGTCCACCAAACTGGAAACCACCACCCCAGTTTTCCCCTCCTTATGCACTATCCCAAACCTCAACACAATGTTGAAGAGACGTCTCATCCAACACAGTCCCTCCACACCCAGAGCCTTCAGTATTTCTAGACGGATCTCATCAACCCCCAGGGCCTTGCCACTGTGGAGTTGTTTGACTACCTCAGTGACTTCCACCAGGGAAATTGATGAAAATCCTCCATCAGCTTCCAGCTCTGCCTCTACTACAGAGGGTGCTCCGGTCTGATGCAGGAGTTCCTCAAAGTGTTCCTTCCAGTGCTGGATTACATCCTCAGTTGAGGTCAACAGAGTCCCATCCTTACTGTAAACAGCTTGGATGGTTCCCTATTTTCCCCTCCTGAGGTGCCTCACGGTCCGCCAGAAGAACCTTGGAGCCAACCGAAAGTCCTTCTCCATGGTTGCTCCAAACTCCTCACACACCCGATGCTTTGCCTCCCCCACAGGAGAGGCTGCTGTGGGGTCGGTACCTGTCAGTACCTTGTAACTGCCTCTGGAGTCCTCCGAGATAACATATCCCGGAAGGACTCCTTCTTCAGTCAGATGGCTTCCCTGACAACTGGTGTCAACCATGGTGTTTGAGGGTTGCGGCCCCTTGAGTCACCTAAGATCTTCAGGCCACAACTCCCCGCTGCAGCTTCAGCAATGGAAGCTTTGAACATTATCCGTTCTGGTTCAATGGCCCCAACCTCCACAGGGATGCTAGAAAAGCTCAGCTGGAGGTGTGAGTTGAAGATCTGTCGGACAGTGGGCTCCTCTATACGTTCCCAGTTCACCCGCACTATCCATTTGGGTTTACCGGGTCTGTCCAAAGTCCTCCCTCACCCTCTGACCCAACTCACCACCAGATGGTGGTCAGTTGACAGCTCTGCCCCTCTCTTCACCCGAGTGTCTATGGTGGTCCCTCTCCGAGAACCATCACCTTATCGTGGTGGAGAAGTTTGTGTGGCGCTATAAACCTGAGAGCTGTGTTGTCTGGATCCTTTGTGCTCCTGGTAGGGTCTCCCATGGTAAAATGGTCTCAGACGAGAGGCCAGACTAAGAATGGTTCACAAGAAACTATGACAGAACGAGGCAGAGGAAATGTGACCCGGCCCGGAGGAAGCCCGGGGCCCTCATCTGGAGCCAGGCTTGGATGTAGGGTCCATCAGCGAGTGCCTGGTGTTGTATGGCTGGGGGGGCCTGGCTGCCAGTTTGTTTGCCTTTTGTGTTTCCTCCCAGGTGGCATGCATTTGGGACTGAGTGGCTGTGTTGCTGAGGCTGTTAGGACTTCACCCTGATCACCTGCGACTCGTCAGGACTCACAGCTGAGGTGCATCTGGAGGGATTGGAGTATGTTGGCATTTAAGACTGAAGTGCACAGTGTGCATTTGCCAGAGACTCGACCTTGTGACCAGACGGGTGAGATCGTCGTCTTGGGAGCCATCTCATCAGCAGCGGACGCCGAGAAACGTCCAGGTTTGATGCACGGTCTGTGAAAGAGGAGAGGGTGAGGTCTCACGCTCGTCAGCACACTTCCTGAGGTACGTTGGATTTTGTGACTAACAGTTATACAGTCAGTAAATGTGGTGTCCCTCACACCTTATTGTATTGAGCTGTATGTTAGTCATGTATCAGCTTCCACTGCGGTGGAGTTTTGTGAACGAGATGTTCCATGCCTGCAGGTTGGAAGCTGATCAGTAATCAAGCCAGGAAGTGTTTGCTGTTTGTACACCTTTAAGTGTTCTGTGTGTAGAGTGTGGACTCACATAATGGTTCCTTCTTTCACAGACTCGGTTGTTGCGGCCACCTGGGGGGTGTCGGCGGGGTCCTTGGGTCCGAAACAGCTTCTGGCTCCGGACCGTTAGCGCTGCTGGGAGCGCACCACGCCAGACCGCACCTTTTTGTTATTATTATTATCACTGTTATGTATTAAATTCAGTTAGCCTTTGTACCGTGCTCTGCTTATTTCATACTGGGTCCTTCAAACGCTGGTCGGTTCTCCGAGCTGCGTCCGACACATAACAGTAGTCTCTGGCCAAACATCACGGACCCAGCGGTAGCAGAGACGGTTACGCGCCGGGAAGGCGGCAGCAGACGTTCAGTGGTTATCCGGATCAGTTGCGGGGCTCTCCGCCCGGAAGGTGCGTGTTTGAGAACCCATTACTAGATACTAATTTGTGCTCTCTTGCAGCCGTGTCCTGTGTTTGTGCCTTATCCGTGGGTCGTGGTGGAGTGTGACTGGCGACAGCTTCGCGTCACACTCCGACCGGATAAGAGGCTGAAACGGGAGCTGCAAGAGTGCGTTTGTAATGGGTTCACGCGCACGGCGGAGCTCTGTTAGCACGGGTCGCTGGGCTTCCTGTGCTACAGTCGTAGCCCCGTTTCCCCGGATAAAAGGTAACTACTGCGTCTGTTGTTTCAGCTCCGGCGTTATTTAGTTGAGCACATTTTGGTTGTTGCACACAGCTGCGCACGAGGATGCAGCTCGTTTGTTTTTGTCACCAAAGGGGGTTTTTCATTTTTTAGCACTCTGGTTCCCCCTTGTGGTGACTGAATCACGGTACCGTCAAGCTCTTGAGTAGGAACAGGTGTGTTCCATGTGGTTGAGCTTGACGGTATAACTCACTGATTTGTTTTGTGTTGGTTCATTTTGTGTGGGTGTTTTTTGAGTGGGTTTTTGTTTTTTGTTGTCCACTGTTTGTCTGGGGGTGTGATCCTGCAGCTTTTGCTACACAAAAAAAAAAAAAAAAAAAAAAAGAAAAGGAAAGACGGGGACCCAAATAACTGTGTGTTGGTCTGTTTTTTTTTTTTTTTTTTTTTCTTTGTTTCTTTTTGTTTCCCCCCTCCCCGGGGTTAGATGGAACGGTCCCCTGGGGGGTGATGGGGTGGTTTTGGGTTGTTTTTTTTTTTCTCTGTTTTTTGTTATGCCCTCTCTTCTCCTCTGACTCCAGCCGGGGGTGCCGTAGTGTCGGCATTGCTGGAGGGGTGCAGTTGGGTTGTGCTGGGCGTTTCCCAGGGGGCCTCTGCACCCGGGAGGGGAGGGGGGGGGGGGGGTTTTGGGGTTTTTATTTGTTTTCCCTCCCCCAGTTTCCGCCCTCAGGGTTTGACTGTGGTGTCCTCTGGGGGGGAACGGGCGTTGGGTCCATCTAGCCGTGGGCGGCCGGGGCTGGGTCCATTGGTCGTGTGGGGAGGCGTCTCCTGGGGTTGACGAGTGGTCCTCTGGGGGGCGCTGGTAGTCCCCGTGGGTGACGGTGGATCCCAGAGGGACCTCGGCCGTGGTTATTACTCCTGGAGTTGGCGAGTGGCCCTCTGGGGGGTGTTGGTCCCGGCGTGTCGTTTGGGGGGGGGGGGGCGTTTTAGCGTTTTGTTTGTTGGGTTGTTTTTCCTTTCTCCCCTTCCCTGGGGTTTGATGGGACGGTCCCCTGGGGAGGGGGGGGGGGATGTTTGGTTGTTTTGTTTTTGACTAATCACACATGTTTTGGTTAAAGGCTGACTGCACAGGTGTAGGAACTCCTGGCCACACCTGTGCTAAGACTGTTAGAACCAAGGGCAAATATGCAGCCAGTTCGGGCAGTCTGTTGGAGGACGAGCGCGGACGTGGTTTCCAGCCATGGTCCCTGGAGGGGGGTGTTTCTCCTGGGCCAGGTGTGTGTGGTCGCCGGGAGGCTTCCCGTGAGGGTGGGGTACTGTTGTATGGCTGGGGGGGCCTGGCTGCCAGTTTGTTTGCCTTTTGTGTTTCCTCCCAGGTGGCATGCATTTGGGACTGAGTGGCTGTGTTGCTGAGGCTGTTAGGACTTCACCCTGATCACCTGCGACTCGTCAGGACTCACAGCTGAGGTGCATCTGGAGGGATTGGAGTATGTTGGCATTTAAGACTGAAGTGCACAGTGTGCATTTGCCAGAGACTCGACCTTGTGACCAGACGGGTGAGATCGTCGTCTTGGGAGCCATCTCATCAGCAGCGGACGCCGAGAAACGTCCAGGTTTGATGCACGGTCTGTGAAAGAGGAGAGGGTGAGGTCTCACGCTCGTCAGCACACTTCCTGAGGTACGTTGGATTTTGTGACTAACAGTTATACAGTCAGTAAATGTGGTGTCCCTCACACCTTATTGTATTGAGCTGTATGTTAGTCATGTATCAGCTTCCACTGCGGTGGAGTTTTGTGAACGAGATGTTCCATGCCTGCAGGTTGGAAGCTGATCAGTAATCAAGCCAGGAAGTGTTTGCTGTTTGTACACCTTTAAGTGTTCTGTGTGTAGAGTGTGGACTCACATAATGGTTCCTTCTTTCACAGACTCGGTTGTTGCGGCCACCTGGGGGGTGTCGGCGGGGTCCTTGGGTCCGAAACAGCTTCTGGCTCCGGACCGTTAGCGCTGCTGGGAGCGCACCACGCCAGACCGCACCTTTTTGTTATTATTATTATCACTGTTATGTATTAAATTCAGTTAGCCTTTGTACCGTGCTCTGCTTATTTCATACTGGGTCCTTCAAACGCTGGTCGGTTCTCCGAGCTGCGTCCGACACATAACACCTGGTGACTGGGCTTGCTACGGAGCCCAGTCAGGCACAGCCCGAAAAGGCAACGTGGACCTTCCATCTCCACCTTGTGGGCTCACCACCCACAGGGGGAACCGTTGGTGTCGGGTGCGTTGCCCATGGGTGGCAGTGAGTCGAGGGCCTTGGTGGTTAATTAATGCAGCCTGTGCGCCCAGTCTGGATTGGGTGTGTTCCAATATTGTGTTGTGCAATATTGTGTGCTCCACCTTAACACTTGCACAAATTTGATCCCCGCACTGCGCCGCGCAATTCATCGTGCCAATGCAACCTGCTTTTGTCCCGCTTGATGCCATCCTATATAAAAATAAAACAAAGTAATCAGTTCGTAGCTGATGACGTATTTACTCTCAGCACGTGGTGGGCAAGTGGTTAACGTGCTTGGTTTCAGTTCAGAAGGTTCCGGGTTCAAATCCCACCCCTGCCACATTTCTCCATGTAATGTGGAGTTGTGTCAGGAAGGGCATCCGGCGTAAAACTTGTGCCAATTCAACATGCAGATCCGCCTTGGATTTGCTGTGGCGACCCCAAGTGCAAACAAGGGAGCAGCCGAAGGGTCTTTCTTACTTGGCTGAAGAAACCATCTCTCATCGCTCCAGGAATCACAGAGAAATTATCTACAGCTGCAGGTTGTCTCGTGTGCGTTGTGCGCAGAGAACACATTTGGAATTGTCTTAAAGGTAATTATTTATGATATCTACCACGTGCTGGGTAATTGGGAAAGTCAGGAGTTTTCCTGGTGGGCTGGTCCAACCTGGGGCCATTGTGAGGGGGTGTTAATATATATACATACATATATGACCACCACTAACTGTTAGGCTACACAGCAAGACACTTGGGCTGCTGTATCTTAAAGAGAAGACATTAAGTGTTATAAATGTTTTACAATCATGAAAATTCACAAGAAAATAACTTAAGACTGCTTCTTTTGCAACGTTGTTATCTTTTCCAAAGCCTAAGGTAGGGACATACTATTACACGTTTAATACCCCTATGCATTCATTACAGTTAGTTCAGTCCAATCATGCCCTGTGTGCCCAGATGGGACTTGGGCTACTAGTAAGTATAGGAGGAGTGAGTGACCCGTGAGTGAGAAGATGGACAGAAAAAAGCCAGGTGGAGCTGAAAAAGATAGATTAAGAAAGAAAGCTTTGGAAGAAGATGCTGCCAAGTGTGCAAAGCTCACAGATATTTTTCAGGAAGACAGAGCAAAGAGGAAAATGGTAAATAGGACCGTAAATAACAGGCTACATGCCTGTTATGCCTGGATGTCAGCCGTATCAACATTTGTAGTCCAGTACCACCTCTTACAGCTACTTACAGATTTCACTGACTTAAGCCGGACAGACACTGTATGATAGTTTCAATCGTTGTACTCGGTTCCAGCTCAAACTGTGCAACAAAACCGCAGGGTTTAAAAGTTCAGAGCGCACGATTTATGTTCTCACACTGTACAGCCCGATGCTCTGATGCGATCTGACTGTTCACATTGAATGTTCAAAAACCAAACGTCGGGGTCGTGTTTCCAAAAGCAAAACGTAACAGAAGCTTTTTATTTCTTTTTAAAAAAAATTTATTTCATGCCTATCAGCGCGCACAGAGTGAAATCAGGTTGGGGGGAGACTGAGCGCATATGCGCGCGCACAGCAGACAGCAACATGATTCACGAGAGGACGGTAAAAAAAGAAAACAAAAACACTCATAACAGGTGTTGCTACTTACACTGTTGTCTAAATAAACTATATTTCATACGGAGTCTTACAGCTGTGCTCATCTGTCGTAAATCCTGTTGTTGTCTGCTGTGTGTGTGCGTGCGTGCGCGCATATACGTTCAGTCTGCCCCACCTGATTCCACTCACTGTGCGCGCTGATAGGCATGAACTTTAATATGATATTCAGTTATTGCGAGGGAACACAAAAAACAAAAAAAAAAAACACAAGACTTTACATGAGATCACTGTTTGCTCTCTCCGGTGTTTGCTCATGCACAGTGCGCGAGATAATCAGCGCGTAGACGCTTGTAGCGCTGCTTCAACAGCGTGGAACCCTCACGAGTCACGACGGCCGACCAAAATATCAAGCAGGTTTGATTTTTATCCGACCATACGATTCCTGATCGGGAGGTGGTCGTGAGATGTTAAACGCAGCTCGTTACTCCATGTAGACGCACGACGCAGGACGCACGATGAAACTGAAACTCTGCGCGATCCAAAAAATTCTTGCGAGTGAAAAATGGGCTGAAAAAGGGCCATAAATCGCACAGTGTACGCCCAGGTGGTGCATTGGTGAGTTAACAATACCGTTCTTGTTTTAACTAACTAACTTTTTCTGTCTATTATAAGCCACCCAATGTTCACAGTCAGTCAGCACATAAATGCCACAGCAGAACTCTTATGATATATATATTGTAAAGGATTAGTGAAACAGTTGCATTTTCATTCCTTCTTATGAGTTAGATCTGAGGTGCCCAAGTTCGGTCCTGGAGCCCGTTTCATCTCCAGGACCGAACTTGGGCACCTCTGACTTAATTATGTTTGTTACAGATGTAACGTCTCGTCATGATGGCTCAGATTCTGACATGCTCAAATTCAACTTCTGCACCTTGATATCGCCTGGAATCAAATGTGACTCATGAATGATAATCTGCAAAGGAACTGATTGAAGCTGGACCAGATCAGATCTGTGTAAACCTTCAACACTAATATTTGTGAATGTGTGGGTGTCAGGGGAAGTTTAATGATTTCCTTAAATAATTTAATTTAAATTCATTTTACTGCCTCAATGTCCAGGTCACATTATTTTAACAGGTATTTTGCAGCCTTTTTCCATGTGTGTTTACTCGCGTATTTATGCCTGCATTAAAAACGCACATGAAAACATTTGACATCTGGGCACTTCGTCAATATTTTTCCCGGTTAGAAAATGCTGGCTCGCTCTCCATGAAGGAACATTCACGTGAGGCAGGCAGCTGGAACCGTGGACTCTAGTACTCATATACAGCTCTATGGACATATCTCCTCCTCCTCCTCCTTTTCCTCCTTCTCCTCCTCTTCCTCCTCCTCCTCTTCCTCCTCCTTTTCCTCCTTCTCACACACCAACACCTGACAAAGCTTCACTTGAACTCCGTCCTCAGAGAAGTATTTTAAAATACACTGTGAGAAAGCAGCACTGTGCACGTGCACATGCATGTGCAGGGTCATGCAGGCGACGGGATTGGCTCCTTAGGGATGTCACCGGCACCCCCCCAGGTGAACTCTGGGGGTGCTGCGGCATTGCAGTGCAGCGTGGGGGCTCGGGGTTTGGATCTTATGTAAGCTGCGCGTGCTTCCACAGCCCGTCGCTGTCAGCGCGCGGCTGCATCGCTCAGCATCCATGTGGCGTGCACGGTGACGAACTGACAGCAAGAATCAAAACAAGGACGTGAAAAACGCCTCTGTGTCTTATCAAATGATGGAGAAAATAAAGCAGGTCTCAGAGTCGGGCTGGTCCTGGATCAGATATCTGCTTCATGCTGTCAGCGTGTGTCAGTCTGAATCAACACCA
>NW_022986296.1:31791-36791 GCF_902500255.1 Thalassophryne amazonica
AAGGTGCAGGAAGAAATTAATCCACTCCTGAAGTGCGATAAATTCCGAGGGAGCCGCACCGGGTTCGAGGTGATAGGACAAACACAACGTGAAAACATAATGAAGCAACGCTTTTCATGCAGAAAAGACCAAATATTGTGCATATAACACTGTGTATTATAGGTGGAGAGGGACCACTCGTCTCCCTGGGTGGTTGCCATCAAGGACCAGGGGCGGTTTAATTAGACCAGCCAGACCACAACACGTGAGTCCATGGAGGATTTTGTATGTTAACAACAAAACCTGAAAATCTGACCTGAATATGAGATGAACAGGAAGCTAGTGAAGGGAGTCAAACCCAGATAATATGGTCCAACTTTATTCTGCTGGTTACAACTCAAGCAGCAGCATTTTGAACCATATAAAGATCTCTGACGCTGGACTGTAGTAAACCAAAAACTTCTCGAGAATGCTAATTTGACACAGATTATTTGCATTCATTGGTCAGGATGAGAGTCATCATTGTAACGGTGAAAAGTGATTCCACAGATTCAATGTATTGGTCCAAGAGGTGCTACATTAACAGAGAACAGAAGAGGGCCTAATACAGAACCCTGCTGTACCCCATATTTTGCCAGAGTGAGGTTTGACATAATGTTGATAAACATGACAATGACAGAACCTGACCAGTAAAGCCAAAATCATTTTTAAGTGTATCCGACAATATGACGACCGACTATACTGAACACTGTGGTCCACCAGCACTGTGGTGGTACCAGAGCCCATCACCAGCAGAAGATCAACCACAAGCCTCTGTGGAACTGATTTTCAAAGGTTTTTGAGCATGAAGGCAGATTTGATACCAGTGTAACACTATATCTCCTTTCAGATCCTAATCCTTTCAGAAACATTCTGTACTGCATGTGCACATGGAAACGCAAATCTAGGGTTTTCAGATTTACCAACTCTGGGACCCGGTTTTTAAATACTGTCAGTGTCACCGTTTAGGTGTGGATGAAACACCATAATGTTACAAAACCTATGCAGATACAATATACCCAAATCTATTCCTGTGTGGACAGGGCTTTAGAGCCACCAGTTCACCCAACCTGCATGTCTTTGAAAATGGGAGGACGCCGGAGCACCTGGAGGGAATCCACGTAAACACGGGGAGAACATGCAAAGTCCACACAGAAAAGGAGCAGGCGGGAAGCGACCCCCTGTGAGACACAGTGCAAACCACCATACTGTCCAGATGAGGAGTACTGTATCTGATCATGGTTTTGGGTCTGACCCCTGTGGGGGTCATAGGTCAGGGTCAGACATGATGGTGCTGGCTAACACTGACAGCAGAGTTGGTTTTGGATTTAAAGTGCCTGAAGTCCACCACCAGTCATTATGAAGGACGTTTTTTTCCCAGAAGCAAACTGACGGGTCTGGTTGACTCTCAAACTACATTTCCCAGCAGGCTGCTGTGATGATGCATTTGAGGCACAGAGTTTTTGCTGTAAATATCTGTGGTGGTGTTTGTTATAATAAGACGATTTGCATTTGGTTATTTTCAGTCATGAAACACTTTCAGTAATTCTTCAAGCTGTACAAATGGAAAATAAGGCAGTCAAAATCTCTGTCGCCTCCTAGTGGCTTTCTGCAGTACAACTTGCTGACCCTGCCCTCTTTCAGAATGAACGTGCCTTGAAAATGATTTGTCTATGATTTCATGAGAGGTGCGATGTGTGTGGCACAAGCCCGGATTCAGCACTGCTGCTGTGAAAATGTACGTTCCTGCAACAAAAGTGCTGGTCATGGCAGGATTGCTGACTCCAGTGTTCAATTTCATGTCTTCTCTTCTTCCACACATAATTGAGAGGACTTGACATAGAATAAGAATTATAATGATTTATTTGTTTTTTTGTTTTTTTAGGTAGAGCTCTGTACAGCATCAATGCTGGAACAGCACTTTCTGGAGTAGTTGCATGTGCAACCTGAACAGAAAAACTACAAATGCCACATTTAATTTTTTATACAGTGTGAATGTTTAATTTCCTTTTGTTAAAAATAGGCCACTGTAAGCTAATGTTTAACTGACCTGTTTTCCGTGTGAAAGATGATTATTGAATGAAAATAAAGAAACACATACCCCAAACAGCTCAAAAGAAATAACTGTGAATCAGTTTTATGCATGTCTCCAATCTTGTAGCACAGTTAGCACACTGTTTTCAAAAATGTAAAATAACAAAACACTCATTAGCCATTGTTTGCCAATCCTGGTCCTCAGGACCCAAAGTACTGCACATTTTCTATTTGTTCCTGAACTAATCAGAGCAGATAGCTCAGTCAGTTGTTGATTAGCTGACCAGCTCAGGATCTGTCAAGGACAGTGTGTTTGTAATGGCATTTCCATGTTAAACAAACCCACGCACAGGCATCTCTAGGTAGTAGCTATCTCACCTGGAAATCCAGTAAGAGATGGTGTTCCTCACCACTGAGGGCATTGCCATGACGAACATATCCAGGATTCACAACCATACAAAGGTGAGGTCTGTATGTTTGCCAATTGATTGTTGGCCTGTAGGCAATAATCATTGATGGCAGGTTCCATGGTCTGACCAGACTGTGGTGCCATCTTTAAAAGTGGTGCTTTTCTAATTTGTGATGTGATGTAGTCATCAGAAACAGAATCATCTATGTGCAGTCTGTGAGAGGAAGCCACCAATCAAAACCTCTGCACAACCTTCAACTGCCTAACTTTGTTTTTGGACCATCAGGTGTGAGGTCCAGTCTGGGCTGGAACATCGTTGTTGTTTTGCAGATATTGATGGTGACACCATAAGGCGGGGGTGGGCAACCTGTTCCAGAAAGAGTCATGAGGGTGCAGGTTTTCTTTGCAGCCACTGACTCCACCAGGTGATTTTACTGATTAATATCACTTTGAGCAGATGGAATCAGTTAATCAGTGAAATCGCCTGGTGGAGTCAGTGGCTGCAAAGAAAACCTGCACCCTCATGGCTCTTTCTGGAACAGGTTGCCCACCCCTGCCATAAGGAATGGCTGCTCTGGTAAAGTTGTCTAACATATTCTGCAAGTCCTCTGTGTGAACCATTATTAGAACACAGTCATCTGCAAACAGATGTTTCTGCAAAAGCAGGAACGGGATGTTCAACAACATGTTCAGATGCTGGAGGTTGAAGATGTCACCATCATTTTGTGTCTCATCATTAGACCTCTGCTGCAGTGTTCGTAAGCCCCTTGAGACCTTGTGTAGAAGACAATGTGTGAGCTGGTGTCAAATGTGTAGGTAGAGGTTGTTACACTGAGTGGGCCTTCATGATGCAGACCTTCTCCTTTCCCTCACTCTTATGGAGCTTTCTGCACTGCTGGGAGGTGCTCGTGGTGACACGGATTGGCAGTCAGATGCTTTTTCTTTTTCCAGTCGGCCTTCATCTGAGAACATTGAAGTTTACCGCATGGACAACATGTGCTCTTTGCATTGTGAGGGGGACGCCAACAACACTGTGACCCCAGAAACTGGCAAAGGACAAAAACATGCCCCTGTATGAAACAGACAGATGGCTACTTTCAGGAGACAAAGGTGGACTGTTGGACTAACAGTGGGACATTTGTCCATCAAATGCGGAGACACAGTGCTTTCCAATGTTTCACACACACACACACACACACATACACACACACACACAGACACACACACACACACACATAGACTGCACACAGGGGATGAAGGACCTCGTACCAAAGGGCCTTAGCAGATTTCTGGTATGATAAGGTATCAAACCAAAGATCCTCTGGTCACAAGCTCACCTCTCTAACCTCTACACCAGGCCGCTGAGTCTCTAACAACTTTAATTTGATTTGACTTTAACGTCACCTGAACTGACCTGACAGCATTTCCTGCTTCCTGTCTCTATGGGAACGTGACGTGATTGTTAGCATGAACAGGTGACTTAAAAAGTGACTGAAGTGTGTGTGTGTGTGTGCGCGCCCGTGTGTGTTATCAGTGTGAGAGGCACCGACCGTGAAGCTGTTGTTGACATTCTTGGTGCTGGACTCGGCCACGCTGGCATCAGACAGATCAACCTCGTCGAAGATAAGAGACTGCAGGACAGACAGAAGCAGAACGAGTGAGAAAGACACAGAGGCGGAGCTGTGGATGAGGTGGACTTATCGCCCGCTGTGATTGGCCGAGTGAGGACTCACGCAAGCCTGGACCACACAGGTGAGCAAACGACGCCAAAGCAGTGTGGGCGAGTTAATGAGTGCAGCCGACAGCACAGCACCCCACCTGTTCATCAGGAGGTACTGCAAGTCTGTCCTATCAAACCAAAATCCAAAACCGACTGAGACAAACCCTGACACTGTAAATCCACAAGCAGGAAGACATTTGTGTGACTGATAAATGTCTTATGTTAGTCAACATTCAGAATCTGACCTGATTACTGACCTGATCCCTGAACTGATCACTGACCTGATCCCTGAACTGATCACTGACCTGATTTCTGAACTGATTCTTGAACTGATCACTGACCTGATCTCTCAACTGATCCCTGACCTGATCATTAACCTGATCCCTGACCTGCTTACTGATCTGATCCCTGAACTGATCACTGACCTGATCCCTGAACTGATCCCTGACCTCATCACTAACCTGATCCCTGAACTGATCCCTGACCTGCTCACTGAGTGACATCAGGACGCGTCTGTTTATGGAATCGTGCACAGTGTTTGTGTTCTGTCCCTCACCGTGGTCTCTGTCTGTGTACACATTAAACATGTTCAGCTAAACAATGATTTCTGACACAAGTACCTCATGTGTAACCTGCAGTCAGGAAATCTTCTTCATGTTCACATGTCTCAAACGGTTTTCATCTTCATATGTTGTATCTGGGCTGAAGGTTGTGGAATAAAGAGGACAAATATTCTGACTGAGCTACAGTGTGACATCAGCATGAGGCGTGCAGCTGAGCTCCCACAGGGCTGTGTGTGTGTGTGTGTGTGTGTGTGTG
>NW_022986296.1:39291-61791 GCF_902500255.1 Thalassophryne amazonica
AGCCCATTTGGGGACCTTTAGAACAACTTCAGAACAATGAGATTTTTCTTGCCAATAGGCAGCCTCCCAAGGAACATTTATGCTCAAGTAAGACCCTTCGGCTGCTCCCTTGTTTTCACTCAGGGCCGCCGCAGCAGACCTGAGGTGGGTCTGCATGTTGATTTGGTGCAGGTTTCACACAGGATGCCATTCCTGACACAACTCCACATTACATGGAGAAATGTGGCAGGGATTTGAACCGGGAATGCACTGAAACCAAGATCACTAACCACTTGATCACATTTACACTAAATTTGAGAAAAAAATCTGCAATAATTCAAACTGTTAAAAAAAAGATTTTTTTCCTGCCCTTGGGGACCCTGGGCGGTCCACGGGAATTGAATCAGAAAGTCCAACATACCACATGACCAGACAGTTCCCCAAGGATTGTCTGAACCAAATTTCCAAAATTTCATCAAAGCTTTTCTGAAAATCATCATAAGAAGGACACCACACACAAATCTTGACAGTACTATTCCAATGGACTGCAGTCCAAAGGACTAAAAGTGACAACAAATATACACTCAACAAACATATAAATGCAACACTTTTGGTTTTGCTCCCATTTTGTATGAGATTAACTCAAAGATCTAAAACTTTTTCCACATACACAATATCACCATTTCCCTCAAATATTGTTCACAAACCAGTCTAAATCTGTGATAGTGAGCACTTCTCCTTTGCTGAGATAATCCATCCCACCTCACAGGTGTGCCATATCAAGATGCTGATTAGACACCATGATTAGTGCACAGGTGTGCCTTAGACTGCCCACAATAAAAGGCCACTCTGAAAGGTGCAGTTTTGTTTTATTGGGGGGGATACCAGTCAGTATCTGGTGTGACCACCATTTGCCTCATGCAGTGCAACACATCTCCTTCGCATAGAGTTGATCAGGTTGTCAATTGTGGCCTGTGGAATGTTGGTCCACTCCTCTTCAATGGCTGTGCGAAGTTGCTGCATATTGGCAGGAACTGGTACACGCTGTCGTATACGCCGGTCCAGAGCATCCCAAACATGCTCAATGGGTGACATGTCCGGTGAGTATGCTGGCCATGCAAGAACTGGGACATTTTCAGCTTCCAAGAATTGTGTACAGATCCTTGCAACATGGGGCCGTGCATTATCCTGCTGCAACATGAGGTGATGTTCTTGGATGTATGGCACAACAATGGGCCTCAGGATCTTGTCACGGTATCTCTGTGCATTCAAAATGCCATCAATAAAATGCACCTGTGTTCTTCGTCCATAACAGACACCTGCCCATACCATAACCCCACCGCCACCATGGGCCACTCGATCCACAACATTGACATCAGAAAACCGCTTACCCACACGACGCCACACACGCTGTCTGCCATCTGCCCTGGACAGTGTGAACCGGGATTCATCCATGAAGAGAACACCTCTCCAACGTGCCAAATGCCAGCGAATGTGAGCATTTGCCCACTCAAGTCGGTTACGACGACGAACTGGAGTCAGGTCGAGACCCCGATGAGGACGGCGAGCATGCAGATGAGCTTCCCTGAGACGGTTTCTGACAGTTTGTGCAGAAATTCTTTGGTTATGCAAACCGATTGTTTCAGCAGCTGTCCGAGTGGCTGGTCTCAGACGATCTTGGAGGTGAACATGCTGGATGTGGAGGTCCTGGGCTGGTGTGGTTACACGTGGTCTGCGGTTGTGAGGCTGGTTGGATGTACTGCCAAATTCTCTGAAACGCCTTTGGAGACGGCTTATAAGTGCGGCTTATAAGTGCTCACTATCACAGATTTAGACTGGTTTGTGAACAATATTTGAGGGAAATGGTGATATTGTGTATGTGGAAAAAGTTTTAGATCTTTGAGTTCATCTCATACAAAATGGGAGCAAAACCAAAAGTGTTGCGTTTATATTTTTGTTGAGTGTATGTTTAAAACAGTGGCAGTTCTACACTGAATTACTCCCTAGGAAAGACCCCATTCGAGCACCCCAACTCCAAAAAAATTACAAAATTTTGCACAAACAGCCATTTTTTATTATTTTATTATTATTTTTACTATTTCAGAAGTGCCTCTGAAATTGCAATTGACATCAAAAGACTGCAGGCTACAATATATAACTCTTATACCAAACATCCATGAATTGCAAATTTGAATGAGCATGCACTGTTATATTCACTTAATCTAGTTATGAAAAAAACGGTCCCTGTCCTCACCCTCTGCACCGGACTGTAGTGGAGCTGAGCAGCTCGTTCAGTGACAGACTGAGGTACCCTCAGTGCAAGAAGGAACGATACTGCAGGTCGTTCCTCCCTGCTGCTGTCAGATTGTACAATAACACTGTGAAATAACCACATGCAATAATATGTCCACAAATCACGTGCAATAACAACTCGTTTACAAATCCCTACACTAATGTCACCTTACCACACCTAAACTCCACTTCACATATTGTAAATAAGATGCTCCTATTTTTTTATTTCAATCATGTTTATATATGCATATGTACTTACATATGTACGTACATATATACATGCATATGTATATGTGTATAGGTATGTGTGTGCATGTGTGTATGCGTACGTATATGTATGAGGTCTGTGAGAAAAGTAATGGACGTTTTTATTTTTTTCAAAAACTATATGGATTTGATTCATGTTTTTACGTTAGCCAAGCTTGAAGCTTCGTGCGCATGCGTGAGTTTTTCCACGCCTGTCGGTTGCGTCATTCGCCTGTGAGCACGCCTTGTGGGAGGAGTGGTCCAGCCCCCTCGTCGTTGTTTCATTTCGAGGAAATGGCGGAATGATTTGGGCTTTTTTTCCATCAGAATTTTTTCAGAAACTGTTAGAGATTGGCAGCTGGAAACCATTCGAAAAATTTATCTGGCTTTCGGTGAAACTTTTACGGGCCTCACAGAGAATAAGCACTGTTACTACAGCTTTAAGGATGGCCCACAATGGCGCACCACATCATTTCTAAACGGATGGCTGTGTGGAGCCGGGACCATCGTGTGCAATTTCTCTGGTTATCACAAGAGCTGGACATCAGCCATTTTCCAGCAGATTTCACTTTTAACAAGAGATTTTGTCATGGAAAGCCGCGCGGAGGCTTCGTGCGTCACGACCGATTCACTGATCGAGCGAGACAAAGGAACACCTCCGTTTCGGAGTGTTAAAGGACAAGTTGGGACATGCCTATCTCGGCTTTCAGTGCTTACCAGTTGAGTGAGTATAAGAGAAATTGTGGAGAGCTGGACATGTCCCAACTTGTCCTTTAACACTCCAAAACGGAGGTGTTCCTTTGTCACTGCTGAGACACGTGAATCTCTCAACAAGTTTATCTCTTTCACTGATACAGATGCAATTCTCAAGGCTGAGCTCAGGAAGACACTGAAAACCTGAATCTTACTCTTTATCCAGGACAAACATAAACTCTGAGTGCCCTCAGAGAAGAAACACCTCCTTCTCTGAACATTAGCAAACATTAGTGTAAGTTCTGGCAGCATTCATGGCTGTGCTGTGAAGCACCTTCCACATTCCATTTATACAGTAAGTCATATATCGGCCCTGAGACCTGCTGGTGTTGGTGCTTATCCCCAGATTCCATAGCACGAAGTGGATGAGAATCTATGAATCCCCCTGGACAGGGACACCAGTCTGTTGCAGGTTATTTCCCTTGCCAAGGCCAAAAGACATTTACAGCTGTGTGGACTGAGACAATGTAGATTAAGTGTGTTGTTGAGGGACACAGACAGGTAGCATCAGCAGGATTCAAACCCTGGCAAGCTGGATCCTTATCCACTGAGCTACCTGCTCTGCATGTCAGTAAAATGTCAGCTTTAAATGTTGCTGAGAACAGGAAGTATGAAATTGTCAATGGGACTGGAGACAAAAAAAGGGAAACACGTCTGACTCCAAAATAAAACTGACTACAATCAATATGTGTCTTTGAATGATGGTGACAACCACAGAGACTCTGGTATCCAGTTTACCTTAAACATCCCTGGTTTGTTTCTTATTATTTCTCATATTGTGCCTGACTGTCTTCCAGCCAGGAGACATCTGGAAATTTACAGTAACTTGACTTCTTGTTGGTCTTCAAGACATTCATGTAGTTATCCTGGTGAGGTCTGAACAACAGAAAGCCCAGTTCCTGTAACCTACTAGTTGTGTCTGATATCTGAAAGCCTCTGCAGGTGGTTATGAGACTGGAACCCTGTGCAGATCCCTCAGCCACATATGACATGAATACAGACCAAACATGTAGAGAGGATTAAAAACGGACTGGAGCTGCCGTGGAGCCCTCCAGACTTGGCTATGCTGACCCGGATTCTCATGAGGCCTTCCTCAGATCTGCTGGCACCCAGAGGAGGGGGAGAGCGTTGTGCACCCGTCCAGCACACAGACAGAACTCGCCAGCACACACGACTCCTGGACACTCTGCGCAGCACCTGTTCCTGCCAGCGCGCCATGGAGGGGCCGGACTAATTCACGTGCACAGGCGTGCACACACACAGGCACACGTGTCCCAGAGCACAGACGTTAGGGTAAGAAGCAAAGAATAAAGAGACAACAGCAAGAGTTAAAAGGCCAAGAGGAACAACAGAAATATTCCCAAATAGAAAAAGGTGTGAAAATAAAGAACAACTTCGGAAAAACAAACAATCTTAAAGACACCATGAAACAGACAATATGGCAACATTAACCTCATTCACATGGAAAAGGGCATAATGTCAGGAGGGATTTGATAGTCCTGAAGTGGTCCTGACTTTTACAGAGCATACAATGTCATGAAGCCACGCCCAGCCACGCCCGGCCACGCCCAGTGCTTCTACTTCTCTGCTTATTTTTTAAACAATAAAATGAATGTGATTTGCTCAGTTTTATGATACAAAGAGACAACCTTCAATGGGTGAAGTGAACCACTGACAGAGAGTGCACTGCAGGAGGGGTGTTCCAATTCAGCAACACAAAGCCTTAGTCCAGGAGAAGAGTAAAGACCAGAACCTCTGCATCTCCACCAGAACCTCCACGGTGCTTCTTCTGACGTGGGACAGAGTTCCTGCCACACTTTCCATTCAGTTGAAAGGTAAAGTGTGTCCAAATGGACTTAGCTCCGGTATCTTTTGGGTGCTCTCGGTTTTGTTGAGCAAGCCACATGGAGCCACATGTTGGATTGGTCATGGTCTCGAAGCTTGTGAACAGGGGGATCATCTGTTCAGATCACTGTCTGTCAGACCAGAAAATCATCAAGGTCCCTTAAAAGCCACGTCCTTTATTCCCACAGTGGTTCCAGTGTGCAGCTGAGTGCCACACAGGTGCGTGAATGGGTGAATGTGAGCCATCTTTGTAAAGTGCTTTGAGCATCTGCATCGCATGGAAAAACTCAGATAGAAATGCAGGCCATTTATTCCTTTAAATTAAAGACATTCTGCTGCACGACCATGATTCATCTCACCTTTCATTGTACTTGTTACAATGACAATAAGAATCTGAAACTGAATCTGAATGAATCTGAACTTGAAACTCCCAACCTGCAGCAGTTATTACATCCCCCCAATGACTTCAACTTATGCCTTGATGGAGTCCAATCTCATCTCACACATCTATTACTACAAGCAACAGGTTGGTCATTGTTGTGTCCAAGGTTCTTGAAATGGAGCAACATTCCCACCTGATGGGAATTTACCATTAAAGCAGGTACAATAAAATGTCACCAAGCGTTCTCGTAACACATATAATTTCAGTTCCCATTCACATCCTGGCATCCAATCTGCTCTGTGTCTAACTTTCTCCATGAAGAAACAGAAGAAGCAGCTGACAGGTCAACGAGCTAAACTCCATCTGCAGAGGATGTAAGTGTGACCTGTTTGGGAGAAGGACGTGGGGTCCTAAAAAAGCCAGATCCAGACAGGGGGTGGAAAATAACCTGACAGAAGCCTCGCATTTAATACAAAATGTGAGACCAACAGATTTTGGCTTCAGTGTCACTTCAGCATGAGCTTACCTTCATTTAGGGATGAAGCCAAGGAAAGAAAGGATCGATGAGGGAAAAAAGGACATGAGGAGGATGAATGTGTCGCCTAATGACAACCTGACAGGACATTTTTCAGGCTGCACACATTACAAACTCAGAATGAGTCACTGTACGACAGCAGGTGGACCCACCTTGGCATCTTTGGCGTAGTAGAGAGTTCGACCTCTCAGTTTGAAGTAGCGCTTTTTCCACCGCTGGAACGAGCTGGTCTGCTTGAGTAACAGTCCTTCCTTTATACTTGTCTGCAGGAGAAAGACACAAGAACAACAACTGTTGAAGGGATTCTCATAAAAGGAGAGAGAGACAGACAGAGAGAGAGAGAGAGAGAGAGAGAGCGAGAGAGAGAGACACAGAGAGAGAGAGCGAGAGAGAAAGAGAGAGAAGTTCAACCTGCCAAAAACAATGATGGTGAACTTCTACACTGCCATCAATGAGTCCAACATTGAGTCACAGTCTGGTACGCTGCTGCTACTGCTAAGGACAGGAGCAGACTGCAGCGTATCATCCACACAGCAGAGAAGGTGATCGAATGCAGTCTGCCATCCCTACAGGACCTGTGCACCTCCAGGGCCCTGAGGAGAGCAGGGAGGATAGTGGCCGATCCCTTTCACCCAGGACACAAACTTTTTATTACCCTCCCCTCTGGCAGATGGCTGAGGTCCATCAGGACCAAAACCTCAAGACACAAAATCTGCTTCTTTCCATCTGCAGCTGGACTTATAAATAATGCCAGAGACCCCTATTTACCCTGCTCCCACAAAGGACACACTGATCATCCCTGCACTGGAAGGTACTGCACATCTGCATGCCTTTGCACAGCCCCATTCCACTATGTTATATTTATTTGACAGTGAACATAGTTTTGCTTATGATTTGCTTATTTGTCTATTTGAGTCCTTTACTTCTTACAGAAGTATTTTTCATTTTATTTTTATTGTTGTTTAGGCACCAGTGACACCAGATCATATTCCTTGTATGTGAGAACTTACTTGGCAATAAATTTGATTCTGGTTCTGATTCTAATGTTGACTTCTCTGAGTTAATTTCTGAACAGAAACATTCTGCATCTCTTGCTAACAACCACACCGACTTCTAATCCATCATCAACCAAGAACCCAGCAGGGGGCAGACAAATCTATGGAACAGTAAACAGTCTAAACAAAGCTGCTTTTCAGATTGATTTGGTGCATCAAAGTCTAGAATTGTGTTGTGTATTTTATTATATGTCTATTAAACATCATCCACATTCTGAACCCGATTAGTCCAGTTAAGGAAGTTAAGTTAAGTTAATGACAACATGAAAAAAGGTTTTATTTATTTATTGCAAATTTATTAAAAATCTAAAATACGAAGAATTCACATGTATTCACAGTCTTTGCCACGAAGCTCAAAATTGAGCTCAAGTGCCTCCTGTTTCCACTGATCATCCTTGAGATGTTTCTACAGCTTAACTGGAGTCCACCTGGGGTAAATTCAGTTGATTGGACATGATTTGGAAAGACACACACGTGTCTCCATGTAAGGTCCCACAGTTGACAGTCAGAGGACAAACCAACCTTGAAGTCAAAGGAATTGTCTGTAGACCTCAGAGAAAGGATTGTCTGGAGAAGGGAAGGGTACAGAAACATTTTTGCTGCTTTGAAGGTCCCAATGAGCACAGTGGCCTCCATCATCTGGAAATGGACGAAGTTTGGATCCAATTTAAATTTCAAATAATTTCATTTTATATAGTGCCTCAAGGCACTTCACATGAGTAAGGTCTAACCCAGGGGTGGGCAATCATGTGCCATGAAGAGCTGAAGCACTGCAGGTTTTCCTTGCTACCAATCACCTCAGCAAGTGATTTCATTAATGTTCAGGTGTCTCAGCAGGTGAGTTCATTGATAACCAGGTGTTTATGTTCAAGGGAGAGGCTCATCAGCAACCCACCTGCTGAGGTGATTGGTTGCAAGGAAAACCTGCAGTGTCTTGGCCCTCGTTGCCCACCCCTGGTCTAACCCAAAGGTGGGCAATCATGTGCCATGAAGAGCCGAGACAGATGTCGGGTGTCTCAGCAGGTTATTTCACTGATGACCAGGAGTTTATGTTCAAATCAATTCAAATCAAATCAATTTAATTTATATAGCGCCAAATCACAACAAACAGTTGCCCCAAGGCGCTTTATATTGTAAGGCAAAAGCCATACAATAAATACAGAAAAACCCCAACAGTCAAAACGACCCCCTGTGAGCAAGCACTTGGCAACAGTGGGAAGGAAAAACTCTCTTTTAACAGGAAGAAACCTCCAGCAGAACCAGGCTCAGGGAGGGGCAGTCTTCTGCTGGGACTGGTTGGGGCTGAGGGGAGAGAATCAGGAAAAAGACATGCTGTGGAGGGGAGCAGAGATCGATCACTAATGATTAAATGCAGAGTGGTGCATACAGAGCAAAAAGAGAAAGAAACACTCAGTGCATCATGGGAACCCCCCAGCAGTCTAAGTCTATAGCAGCATAACTAAGGGATGGTTCAGGGTCACCTGATCCAGCCCTAACTATAAGCTTTAGCAAAAAGGAAAGTTTTAAGCCTAATCTTAAAAGTAGAGAGGGTGTCTGTCTCCCTGATCTGAATTGGGAGCTGGTTCCACAGGAGAGGAGCCTGAAAGCTGAAGGCTCTGCCTCCCATTCTACTCTTACAAACCCTAGGAACTACAAGTAAGCCTGCAGTCTGAGAGCGGTGATATGGTACTATGAGGTCCCTAAGATAAGATGGGACCTGATTATTCAAAAGCCTTATAAGTAAGAAGAAAAATTTTAAATTCTATTCTAGAATTAACAGGAAGCCAATGAAGAGGCCAATATGGGTGAGATATGCTCTCTCCTTCTAGTCCCCGTCAGTACTCTAGCTGCAGCATTTTGAATTAACGGAAGGCTTTTCAGGGGAACTTTTAGGACAACCTGATAATAATGAATTACAATAGTCCAGCCTAGAGGAAATAAATGCATGAATTAGTTTTTCAGCATCACTCTGAGACAAGACCTTTCTCATTTTAGAGATATTGTGCAAATGTAAAAAAGCAGTCCCACATATTTGCTTAATATGCGCATTGAAGGACATATCCTGATCAAAAATGACTCCAAGATTTCTCACAGTATTACTAGAGGTCAGGGTAATGCCATCCAGAGTAAGGATCTGGTTAGACACCATGTTTCTAAGATTTGTGGGGCCAAGTAATATAACTTCAGTTTTATCTGAATTTAAAAGCAGGAAATTAGAGGTCATCCATGTCTTTATGTCTGCAAGACATTCCTGCAGTTTAGCTAATTGGCGTGTGTCCTCTGGCTTCATGGATAGATAAAGCTGGGTATCATCTGCGTAACAATGAAAATTTAAGCAATGCTTTCTAATAATACTGCCTAAGGGAAGCATGTATAAAGTGAATAAAACTGGTCCTAGCACAGAACCTTGAGGAACTCCATAATTAACCTTAGTCTGTGAAGAAGACTCCCCATTTACATGAACAAATTGTAATCTATTAGATAAATATGATTCAAACCACTGCAGCACAGTGCCTTTAATACCTATGGCATGCTCTAATCTCTGTAATAAAATTTTATGGTCAACAGTATCAAAAGCAGCACTGAGGTCTAACAGAACAAGCACAGAGATGAGTCCACTGTCTGAGGCCATAAGAAGATCATTTGTAACCTTCACTAATGCTGTTTCTGTACTATGATGAATTCTAAAACCTGACTGAAACTCTTCAAATAGACCATTCCTCTGCAGATGATCAGTTAGCTGTTTTACAACTACCCTTTCAAGAATTTTTGAGAGAAAAGGAAGGTTGGAGATTGGTCTATAATTAGCTAAGATAGCTGGGTCAAGTGATGGCTTTTTAAGTAATGGTTTAATTACTGCCACCTTAAAAGCCTGTGGTACATAGCCAACTAACAAAGATAGATTGATCATATTTAAGATCGAAGCATTAATTAATGGTAGGGCTTCCTTGAGCAGCCTGGTAGGAATGGGGTCTAATAGACATGTCGATGGTTTGGAGGAAGTAACTAATGAAAATAACTCAGACAGAACAATCGGAGAGAAAGAGTCTAACCAAATACCGGCATCACTGAAAGCAGCCGAACATAAGGATATGTCTTTGGGATGGTTATGAGTAATTTTTTCTCTAATAGTTAAAATTTTATTAGCAAAGAAAGTCATGAAGTCATTACTAGTTAAAGTTAAAGGAATACTTGGCTCAATAGAGCTCTGACTCTTTGTCAGCCTGGCTACAGTGCTGAAAAGAAACCTGGGGTTGTTCTTATTTTCTTCAATTAGTGATGAGTAGTAAGATAATAATAATAATAATAAATTTTATTTCTAATGCACTTTACATTTGACACCAAATCCCAAAGTGCTACAGTATAAAACAGAAGAACACAAAAGACTATAAATCAATGTAAAAACAATAAAACAGTAGCAATAAAATCAAAATAAGAGCGATAAAACAGGAGCAATTATTTACCTAAAAGCCAGAGTAAAAAGGTAGGTTTTGAGTCCTTTTATAAAAGTATCCACCGTCTGTGGAGCCCTGAGATGGTCTGGGAGGGCGTTCCATAGACGGGGAGCAGCCACTGAGAAGGCCCTATCACCCATGGTCTTGATGTCCTAAGATGTCCTAGCTTTACGGAGGGCTTTTTTTTAATAGAGCAACAGACTCTTTTTCCAGGCTAAGTGAAGATCTTCTAAATCAGTGAGACGCCATTTCTGTTGTGTGTTGGGGGGGGTGTGGCTGGACATTTTGGTGAGAATTGTGCAGCTCGCTTCTCACTGCTGTGGCGTGCGGACAACTGATCCTCCACCTGTTGTGAGAAGCTGCTCATTTACATAAAGCTTAAATACAGACCTGAATGTGTTGCTGATAGTGTGTGCCTTTTGAAGGATATTGATTGTAGCTGCTGACTTACCTCACCTTTTCTATCCTTCGCAGAGAGTCGGTTGAAGTGTCCACCTGGGGGGTGTTTGGCGGTAAAGTGAGTCCAGAAGCGCCGGGCTTCGATCCTTTTAGGCGCTGGAGAGCGTGCCAGCCTTCACTCCACCAGACTGACGCATCTTTTGTTCATACACTTTGTTATGCACCAGAGGGTGGAAAAATAAATTGTTTTGTTATTGGAACCGCTTTCTGGTTATTTTAGCGCTGGGTTCCGTCAGACGCAGGTCCGCTCCTCAACCCGCGTCGACACATAACAGTAGTTCCCGGCCATTCCATAATGGACCCAGCGGCAGAGGCGGTTCCTTTCGCCGAAAGAGTTCAAGAACACTTGGAGAAAATATGGGAGCAATTACAGCATCTCGCAAACCAAATTAAACAAACAGACGCCCGTGTTACGGAGCTTGCAGCGCAAGCCGTTCCGCTTCCTGCTGCTCCAGCTGCGGCACCATCGATACCGGTGCAGATAACTCCGTCACCCAGAGATTCGGCGTCCGAACCGATTATTTGTCATCCGGAGCCTTATGTGGGAGACGTTGAAGCCTGTGCTTCGTTTTTGATGCAATGTTCTCTGGTGACGTATCTCCAGGTGTTCTGGGACAGGCGAAATAATACACACACACACAAAAAAAAAACTTGTAGGGGCTAATGTTTTGTTTCTTTGAATAGGGGTTATAATTTGTTTGGGGAGTCAGAGGCGTGTCTGGTGGAGTGAACGATAGGCGGTTAGAAGCCCGTCTGGACTCACTTGATCGTTGTTTTTTTACGTGTATTTAGGTATTTTCTGTTTGGGTCTGGGGTCGTTTTGTTGTTTTTTATTTCCCTACTTCCCTAACCCCAACCTCACTTGCCCCAAGACCGTTCGTCTTGTGGGTTGTGGGGTGGTGCAGGTTGGTCACACTGAGCGTTCTCAGAAGACCTCTGCACCTAGGGGGGGGGGGGTTGTTAGGGGCGTTTTTCTTGGTTTGATTAGGGCCCGGTTCCACTCCAGCCTCGGTGGGCCTTTGTACCGTTCGTCATTGGTGTTGCCCGGGTGTGGTGCAGCGGGAACATACCTCAGTCGGAGGGGTGGGCCGATCTGTTGCCGTTCGCCATTTCGGTAGTTCCACCCCTCCCGAGAGGCTGGGGTATGGTCGAGTTGGGGCACCGGACGTATTTCCGGTTTTCCGCTGCGCCTAGGGGTTGGGGCTGGGTTAGTTTTTCCTGTTCCCTTCCCCGGCTTGATGTTTTGTGCCGTTCACCAAAATTGAGCCGCCAAGGGGCTCTGGGAGGGACCTGGGGTCTTTCGGGGTGCCGGGGAAGGTAACAGGGTTTAACGGTTGTTTTATTTGCCCCCGGGGTTGTTTAGGGTAGTCCTCCGGGGGTTGGACTTTGATTTTGTTTTGTTTCCTTCTGGGTTCCACCTCCAGGGTTGATGGGACGGTCCTCTGGGGGGGAATTGGTTTGTGGGGCCGACTAGCCAAGTGTGGCCGGGTCTGGGGTTCCGGGGTTGTGGGGAGGGTGCCTCCTGGGGTTTGATGGTACGGTCCTCTGGGGGGCGCCGTTTGCTCCATGTGTACCTGGGGACCTTTGTGGGATTCCGGTTCTGGCTATTCCTCCTGGAACCGGCGGTAAAGGCCTTCTGGGGGGTGTTGGGCTCTGCAAGTCGTTCTGGGGGGGTTGTTTGTTATTTTTCTTTTATGCATTTATGTTTGTATTGTGTTTGTGGGGCTGTGTTGGGTTTTTGCATTTGGGAGTTTTTCTTTTCTTCCCGGGGTTGGATGGGACGGTCCCCTGGGGAGGTTTTGGGTGGGTTTTGTGTTTTTCTTTGTATGTTGGATTGTACTAGGGACTGTTTTGGGGGTTTTGTTGATGCCAGTCGGCCTTCCAGCTGCGGTGCCCTGTCCTGCTGGTTGTGGTGGACCTTGGGAGCGTTATGCTGTCTGCTTCCTGCCGAGGACCCCGGAGGGAGATGCTGTTCTCGGACCTGGTCTGTTCAGTCGCCGGGAGGCTTCCCGTTAAAGGGGGGGTACTTTTGTGTGTTGGGGGGGTGTGGCTGGACATTTTGGTGTTCTTTTCTTTTCTTTGCTCTCCAGGTGGTATGAAAACTGATTTGTCTGTGGAGAAGGTGCTGGCTGAAGAGTCCTTCACCCTCATCAACGTTATGTGCAGCACCTGTGGATGGTGCTCACGTGCAACCTTAAAGACTTTCAGCTGAAGCAGATAATGAGATGGCGTTCTGCATTTAAGCCATGTGTGATTCAAGCAGAATTGCCGGGAACTCGACCTTGTGATGTTCGTTTGTGAGACGCTGAGGACCGCGCCTGGGTTTGACACATCGTGCCTGTGAAGGAAGAAGGGTGAGGGACACATGCTGTCAGCACACATCTGAGGTGATTAATTGTTTGACTAATTGTTGATAGTAACTTGGTATTTTGTTACGCAGTAGATTTGAATTGTGATGAGAATTGTGCAGCTTGCTTCTCACTGCCGTGGCGTGCGGAGTGGTAATCCTCCACCTGTTGTGAGAAGCTGCTCATTTACATAAAGCTTAAATACAGACCTGAATGTGTTGCTGATAGTGTGTGCCTTTTGAAGGATATTGATTGTAGCTGCTGACTTACCTCACCTTTTCTATCCTTCGCAGAGAGTCGGTTTGTCGTGTCCACCTGGGGGGTGTTTGGCGGTAAAGTGAGTCCAGAAGCGCCGGGCTTCGATCCTTTTAGGCGCTGGAGAGCGTGCCAGCCTTCACTCCACCAGACTGACGCATCTTTTGTTCATACACTTTGTTATGCACCAGAGGGTGGAAAAATAAATTGTTTTGTTATTGGAACCACTTTCTGGTTATTTTAGCGCTGGGTTCCGTCAGACGCAGGTCCGCTCCTCAACCCGCGTCGACACATGACAATTTCCTCTCCAACTTACGGGTTATCTGCTTTAAGCTGCGAGTTTGTGGGTTATACCACGGAGTCAGACACTTCTGATTTAAGGCTCTCTTTTTCAGAGGAGCTACAGCATCCAAAGTTGTGCTCAATGAGGATGTAAAACTATTGACGAGATAATCTATCTCACTCAGAGAGTTTAGGTAGCTACTCTGCACTGTGTTGGTATATGGCATTGGAGAACATAACAAAGAAGGAATCATATCCTTAAACCTATTTACAGCGCTTTCTGAAAGACTTCTACTGTAATGAAACTTATTCCCCACTGCTGGGTAGTCCATTAAAGTAAATGTTATTAAGAAATGATCAGACAGAAGGGGGTTTTCAGGGAATACTGTTAAGTCTTCAATTTCCATAACACAAGTCAGAACAAGATCTAAAGTATGGTTAAAGTGGTGGGTGGACTCATTTACATTTTGAGCGAAGCCAATTGAGTCTAATAATAGATTAAATGCAGTGTTGAGGCTGTCATTCTCAGTATCAATGTGGATGTTAAAATCGCCCACTATAATGATCTTATCTGAGCTAAGCACTAAGTCAGACAAAAGGTCTGAAAATTCACAGAGAAACTCACAGTAACGACCAGGTGGACGATAGATAACAACAAATAAAACTGGTTTTCGGGACTTCCAATTTGGATGGACAAGACTAAGAGTCAAGCTTTCAAATCAATTAAAGCTCTGTCTGGGTTTTTGATTAATTAATAAGCTGGAGTGGAAGATTGCTGCTAATCCTCCCCCTCGGCCCATGCTTTGAGCATTCTGACAGTTAGTGTGTGGGTGTTGACTCATTTAAACTAACATATTCATCCTGCTGTAACCAGGTTTCTGTAAGGCAGAATAAATCAATATGTTGATCAATTATTATATAATTTACTAACAGGGACTTAGAAGAGAGAGACCTAATGTTTAATAAACCACATTTAACTGTTTTAGACTGTGGTGCAGTTGAAGGTGCTATATTATTTTTTTCTTTTGAATTTTTATGCTTAAATAGATTTTTGCTGGTTATTGGTGGTCTGGGAGCAGGCACCGTCTCTACGGGGATGGGGTAATGAGGGGATGGCAGGGGGAGAGAAGCTGCAGAGAGGTGTGTAAGACTACAACTCTGCTTCCTGGTCCCAACCCTGGACAGTCACGGTTTGGAGGGTTTAATAAAATTGGCCAGATTTCTAGAGATGAGAGCTGCTCCATCCAAAGTGGGATGGATGCCGTCTCTCCTAACAAGACCAGGTTTTCCCCAGAAGCTTTGCCAATTATCTATGAAGCCCACCTCATTTTTTGGACACCACTCAGACAGCCAGCAATTCAAGGAGAACATGCGGCTAAACATGTCACTCCCGGTCCAATTGGGGAGGGGCCCAGAGAAAACTACAGAGTCCGACATTCTTTTTGCAAAGTTACAGACTGATTCAATGTTAATTTTAGTGACCTCCGATTGGCGTAACCGGGTGTCATTACTGCTGACGTGAATTACAATCTTACCAAATTTATGCTTAGCCTTAGCCAGCAGTTTCAAATTTCCTTCAATGTCGCCTGCTCTGGCCCCCGGAAGACAACTGACTATGGGGAGAAGCTCATCAGCAACCCACCTGCTGAGGTGATTGGTTGCAAGGAAAACCTGCAGTGTCTCGGCCCTCGTTGCCCACCCTTACCAACCCCGACAGCAAGAACACAGGCAACAGTGTTAAGGGAAAAACTCCATCAAATGATACTGAGGAAGAAACCTCAAGCAGACCAGACTCAGAGGGGTGTCCAACTGCTTAGTCCTTTCTAACATCTACAAGATTTTTACAGATTTTGCAAGAATTTCTTAACAGAAGAAATGGAAAACAAAAACAGAAAAAAATAGAAAATGAATGAAAAAGTCCTTAATGGAAATTAAAAAGCAGTCCATTTTGGGTCTTTAATCTTAGTGTGTCCAATTCCACAACACATGGGACTTCCAACACAGGTAGGGCTTCCAATCATTGGAGCAACAGGCAGGGCATCCTGAGGTCAGTCCGGTGCCCTGGGGTGCCAGGCCAGCATCTATTGAAGGGCTGGGCAGTGCCATCAGTAGGCCTGTTCCCACAGCAGAATCCATTCCAAATGCAGACTGCAGTGTGCTGCATCAGCTTCAGGCATGGCAGAGTTCTGAAAGTCAGGGTGCCGAAAGATTGAACTGTTTGGCGTGAATGCCAGGTGTCATGTTTGGAGGAAACCAGGCACCATCCCTACAGTGAAGCATGATGATGGCAGCATCATGCTGTGCGGATGTTTTTCAGCAGCAGGAACTTGGAGACTAGTCAGGATTGAGGGAAAGATGAATGCAGGAATGTACAGAGACATCCTGGATGAAAACCTGCTCCAGAGCGCGCTTAACCTCAGACTGGGGTGACAGTTCATCTTTTAGCAGGACAATGACCCTAAACACACAGCCAAGATATCAAAGGAGTGGCTTCAGGACAACTCAGTGAATGTCCTTGAGTGGTCCAGCCAGAGCCCAGACCTGAATCTGATTGAACATCTATGGAGAGATCTGAAAATGACTGTGTACTGACGCTCCCCATCCAACCTGATGGAGCTTGAGAGGTGCTGCAAAGAGGAATGGACCAAACTGCCCAAAGATAGGTGCACCAAGCTTGTGGCATCATATTCAAGAAGACTAGAGGCTGGAATTGCTGACAAAGGTGCATCAACAAAGTACTGAGCAAAGGCTGTGAATACTTATGGACATGGGATTTCTGAGTTTTTAGTTTTGTTAAAACAAAACAAAAAATAAATACATTCATGTTGTTATTATGGGGTATTGTGTGTAGGGGAAAAAATAATTTCTTCCATTTGGGAATAAGGCTGTAACATAACAAAATGTGGAAAAAGTGAAGCACTGTGAATACTTTCTGGATGCACTGTACATGTTTGGCTTCCACAAGGACAAGTTTGACAAGCAAAAACCCAAAGCATTCTGTGCATCTTATGATGAATGCTCCACACACAGCAACATTTTACTAAAATCCTAAAAACAAAATTGCACAGGAAAACGAAGGTATTATGCACAAAGTGACACATGAATGGACATTTTATCTCAAGAAAAGGTTACAAAAGGAGTCTGCACAGACAGGCACACACACACACACACACACACACACACACAAACATGCGCACACATTTGTATGTTAATACTTTTTAGGACAACTGAAAGACATAATGGGTTTCATAGCCCCGAATGTAATCGGAACTACAACCAAAGACCAAATCTGAAACCTCCAACAACCGGTCACGTAGTGAGGACCAAGCTATGTCCCCACAATGATGGTTTCAAACCAAAATTTGTCCACACAAGTATACAAAGCGCACACACACACACACACACACACACACACACACACACACACACACACACACACACACACACACACACACACACACACACACACACATATAGACTATTTATAGTGTAGGAAGGTGGCTCGGGACAATCACAAACAGACAGCTCAGAGCGGCTGACATCCTGCTCACCAGCTGTGTCAACTTAAACACTGAAACCACCTCACTGTGCACACACACACACACACACACACACACACACACACACACACACACACACACACACACACACACACACACACACACACACACACACACACACACAGCCTCATGGGAAAATCACACACAGCCTACATTCTAAACGTGTGCGTTTGGACTCAGAGTCACGCTGACTCGTGTTCTGACAGTATTTTGTAGCAGCGCGACTTTCGCTGATCAGTGAAACATTCTTTCAAAGCTTCATTTCAGTGAATCATGCTTCAAACAGTCAAAATGCCACATTGCCCTCATGGTTTAGAACAGCTCCAGGTCACTGGGGCCTGGACTCACATAGGATCCAAGAATCCTTAAAAAGTACTTTAAAATTTCGAGGTTGAGATCTTTCAAACACAGTGTTGTTGTTTAACAAGAGTGGACATGTAATGGACAAAATGAACCAGATCAAAAGACTGAGCTGGATGTAGTCTGCCTGTGTTTTCTCTGGTCAACTTCATTTCATTTGTTCATATTCATTCATTCCTCTGTTTAAGGTCCGAGACACATTTGAAAAAAGTTGGGACACTAAAACATTTACAATTTGTAATGTTTAAAGTTCAAAGTTCAAAGTGAACTTTATTGTAAATCAAGCCATGCAACAGTACATTACACAGAAGACTGAAATTGCATTTTCCCAAACTCCAAATATGCAATAACAGAGGCTAAATTAGCCATACAACTAAATATAATTGATTCAAGTGCATAAACTAAATCCATCCTCCTGACATTTGACATCTAATTTAGCTTGTGAAAAGTTACTTCTAACAGGACTTTGATCTTGAAAATTTTGTCCAAGGTAAAATTTTGTGGAATTGGAAACTCATGTTGATGGAGGTTTGCACTCTATGAGCGTGGCGCTGTAGTTTGGAAAGTGCTGCAGAACTGAAATACAGGAGGGGATGTATAGTAACAAACTGACAACACAGAGCAACCTGTCAAAACAAATTGCCCAAGTATCCGGCTTTTATACTGCAATGAAATAAAACTCACAGTAAATGCAACAATTACTGCAGAGTTTGTTGTTGTTATTGTTGTTTTCCATACTTTCCCAACTTTTTCTGATTTGGGGTTGTAGTTGCAGGTTAGAAGTTGCTTGAAACACAATTTCCGCAACATGTTCCAGTTACATCAAATTGTGTCATAACTGTATCTACAAATTTGTATCATATTGTATCATTTTGTCACTTGATAGTACCAAAATAAATTGACATGTCTTGTTGAGCCAGTGAGTTTGTGGTCAGGGCAATCAACTTTGGAGTCAGACAATCAATCAATCAATCAATCAATCAATCAATCAATAGCTCCCTGTTGCCACCTTGTGACATGAGTATGACACTGCAGACTAATATTTATCTTTGTTAGAAATGTCTGATAAAACCTTTATGAGCATGGGAGAACATTTTTATCCTTTTTGTTGATTGTTTGAGCATTGTTTTTCTGAGCCGCTGTCCCGTTGAAATGTTGCTGAAGGAGTTAGACTTGGATGTCATCATGTGGCACAATGTTTTCATTTTGACTGGCTGATGCATGAAACCAGTTTCATAAAGTTGAGAGTTTAGTAGCAACTCTGAGTTTGAGGCTGGATTCAGAAAGCTTCACACCAGCAAACTCAGCAGCAACTTAGTGTCAACAGACCTTCACGCAACTGAAGTTGTGAAAATTTTCACAGTGTAACTCTAAGGACGGCCTACTGCCGCTGATTTACGACGTCTGATTGTCTTCATTCTTGGTGAAAAAAAAGATACCCTATTTGGGCCTCAAACTGTGGGTAATTGGTGGTAAAAGTAGCGTTGTAGATCATTTTGATAAAGTGGGAGAGTTTTAAACAACGACATAAATCCTGATCCACAAAACGTGAACAATCAGATTGGACTGGTCCAGATGGAGTTAATCTTGTGTAAAAGTAGGTGAAACACACAGTACTCAGGACCGACCACAAAAGACTCCTTCTGATCCTCGAGTCACGTTCTTCAATCTTCTTCAACAGAAGACAGTTTTAGTTGTTAAGAGACCTTTAGCTTTTAGGAAAAAACTCGTTAAAACACAGACGTGTTAATCGGTTACACAGAGCTGATAGAGCAGATAACATGAACTTTTACTACAATTCCCTCAATTCTGAAATTGGGATGGACACTGGGGGCCAAAGGTTTGTCCTGAGACAAGTTTATGTTCATCAGCTTCCACTGGTGACACTTTAACACGGGAGGAAATAAAATCACAAATTTAAAAAAGTCATGACAAACTCTTACTGTACTTCGGAGGCTTAGTCCGAGATCAGCACAAGTCTTCCTGTACGCTTCTTTGTGGCTAAAGCGAAGCAGCTGTGGAGCGATTTAAAATCAGGCTTCCTGTTCCGTAGTCAGCGCCTGAAGAACACATTCCTGTGGTGGATTAAGGTGGAATACCTCCATAAGGATTACCCTATAAGGCCGGCGCTGCCTGCCAGTGAGGACAATCAAAGCGGAGCAGAAGAACGGCTGATGAAGTTACATCCTCACTCAGACCCAGCAGAGGACGACTGCAGGATTCACGTGCGCTCAGGGGTCTCTGCTGCACACAGACAAATGATGCCATGCTCAGAGTGTGAAGCCTTTGGACAGCGTGAGTCTGTCCTCGTGCCAAAAACACAAAAAGGACTGAGAGACAAAACTGTCTGGACGACAACATCTGTCTGTGGTGAGAGTAGCACTCAGACCACAGACAGATGTCACCACACTTAATGGTTTTATCAGAATTATTTGTGGGCAACAAAGTGTATCTGACTCACAGAACAGAATACACTTACTGTATTCATCGCTCAAAAACAGAATAAACAGATTCCAAATAAGCCAGATATTTGTGGAAAAGGGTGCACATTCCATAAAGTGTTCAAAAAGCTTTGGGAATAAGAAAGAGGTGAGAACGTCAAACTAAAGCCCTGATAGGTCAATGAGACCCAAAGTCTTTCTTGTTTGGACATAGGTCAGGAGAGGTCAGCTCTGGGAACATGCGCTGCAGTTGCACACTGCACCAGCAGCCAGTCAGGCAGACCACGGTCCACCCCTACCACCTGAAAGCCCATCCCTCTTCTGCAGCCAGGTCATACTATGTGGGGGTGTCCCTGGACTTTTCCAGCTGCGGGGCGTCCTCAAAACTGAGGCACCTGCGTGATGAATTATGTACACAGGAAAACGGTACATGGCTAAACTGTCACAACTGACGTTCCCTTACAACGCAAGTGACACACCTATATCCATAGATTACATGAGACAGAACTTTACTGATCCCTTGGGAAGACTCCCTCAGAGAAACTGTGGTTACAGCAGCACACAGGGTAAGAAGCACACAGAGTATTGTAATATACACAGACTTTGGAATATAAATACCAGACATACTGATCAATCCTGGTTTACTGTCTGCTACTGTTGCTCTCCTTCCCATCCTCTGTCTTCCTGTTACTCCTCCCCCTGAGTGAGGAGTTGTACAGTCTGATGGTCCTGCACTTGGGAAGGAGCAGTCTGTGGCTGAAGAGACTCCTCTGGTTGATGATGACGGTGTGCAGAGGCTGACTGGCATCGTCCATAATGTCCAGCAGTTTGTCCAGTGTTCTCTTCTCTGCCACCATCACCAGAGGGTCCAGCTTCATGACAACCACAGAGCCAGCCCGCCTGATCATATCCAGTGGCATACTCATAAAGGATCGAGAGGTTTAAGCGATACAACTTTAGTGCTCGCTAGTATTTTGGATACTATTAGAACTGGAGATGCCCCATCAAAAAATGATGCCTTCATCACTTTCATTCTGTGAAGATCTCCATAAAGTTAAACCTACTCTGAGACATCTTACTCACATCAGGGCCCAGTTTCATAATGCGGTCTAATCTTGTTTAGTTGACTAAACTCACTTAGTCGACTAATCTTTTGCACAAAGTGGTTAGTTGGCTAAAGTTTCGCGTTACCCAACTAAAGTTTTTAGCCTGGTACAGAGGAGGCTCATCTTATTTTAGTCGAGAAAACTTCAGTGTCTTACCTCAGAAACGGCGGCTATCATGTACCACCACTTGAAGGAGGACGAAGGAAGCAGAGACTTGCAGCGGGAGCCGGTGTTCCAGGACTGGGATAATCCATTGGAGAGGTTTACAGACACCGAGTTTGGGAGCGTTTCTCCTCTGCTGCGGTGGAAACAGCAATGTTTGTAGCAGATGGACCAACAGGAAGTAAAAAAACTGTCGTGCATTGGAGGCGTTTCTTGGCAATGGCAATTGCGAGGTCGCTATGACTGTGAAAACTGCCAACAAGCCTTAGACGGGCAATCTACAAGTTTAGCCGTGAAATGGAGATTAGACGGATAATATTGGATGACTAACTTTAGTCGACTTAGTAGACTAAGAGACTGGTCTTCCTTACCACTGTCACCTGTGTGCCTGCTCTAGGGGTTGGTAAGGTTAGAACTTACTTGACTGAAGCAGCTTGAGGCAGCTTTCTTGTTCTTCGGCACTATATAAATGAAATAAACTGAAATTGAATGGAAATTAAAAGATTAGACTACTTTATGAAACGGGTCCCAGAATAAAATCATTCTGAAGTTTAGCTGGTCCAATTGCCAATCCAAATAAAGGTGTGTGACTTTCCAAATCATGTCAAGTCAACTGAATTGACCTCAGGTGTACTCCAGTTAAACTGTAGAAACATCTCAAGGATGATCAGTGGAAACAGGAGACACCTGAGCTCAATTCTGAGTTTCATGGCAAAGACTGTGAATAGTTATTTACATGTGATTCCTTAGTTAGTTTTTTTTTTTTTTTAATCTTTAATAAATTAGCAAAAATCTGAAAAATGTCGTCATTATGGGGTCTTGTGAGTAGAATTTTGAGAGAAAAAAATGAATTTACTCCATTTTGGAATAAGGCTGTAACATAAGTGAAAGGCTGTGAATACTTTCCGGATGTAAATAAAATAAACTGAATTTCAGTGAGTTGATGTACTGAAGCATCATTCTCTGTGAAGCTGCTTCAAACACA
>NW_022986296.1:63406-198041 GCF_902500255.1 Thalassophryne amazonica
ACAAAGAGATACAGATACACACAGAGAGACACAGAGAGAGACACACACACACAGACACACAGAGATACAGATACACACAGAGACACACACAGACAAACACAGACACACACACACAGAGACACACACAAACACAGAGAGACACACACAGATACACACAGAGAGACACACACAGACAAACACAGACACACACAGACAAACACAGAGATACAGATACACACAGAGAGACACAGAGAGAGACACACACAGAGACACAGACAAACACAGAGATACAGATACACACAGAGAGACACAGAGAGAGAGACACACACAGACACACAGAGACACAGACAAACACAGAGATACAGATACACACAGAGAGACACAGAGAGAGACACACACACAGACACACAGAGACACACACAGACACATAGAGAGACACAGACAAACACACAGACACACACAGAGACACAGATACACACACAGAGACACACACAGAGAGACACAGATACACACAGAGAGACACACACACACAGAGACACACACAGACACACAGAGAGACACATAGACACACACACACACACACACACACACACACACACACACACACACACACACACACACACACACACACACACACACACACACACAGACACACACACACACAGACATGGTGTGTGAACTCCCGCCTTCTCAAAGTCTGACATATCATTCATGGTTGTTCTTCATGCGCCAGGACTTGGATCTGATCCAAGAACAGTCCATGGGCTCAGAGCCTGACTTAGCGCCACCCGTCCCCAGTAACCCCGGAGTCCACGTTCCTGTCTCACTTCCTTCCTGCACCTCCAGGAGCACATTGTCCTGTTTGTGGTGTGGAACTGTAATACACACTTGTCCACAGACCATCACATCATGAAAGGAGCATGACGGTCCTCTGAGTGGGCTCGTAGAGGCCGGTTACTGATCCACAGACACAGTCGGGCTTCAGGAGAGTGTTGTTGTTGGAGTCTTTTCATTTCTTAACACGCAGTACTGTCGCTGTGCCTTTGCAACATGGTGCAGTTCCATTTCATGATGTTCAGCACCTTCCTGCACAGGTTACTTCCAGAAGTGCCCCTCCAGTGCAATGTGCAATGTTCACAGACACAGACAATCACACACACACACAAACACACGCCTGCTTCAGATGGCATGGCCAGGAAGGAATGTAGTGTTAGCAGAAGCAGAGCCATCGTGGACAGTCAAGGACTGACAGGGGCAATGTGACAGCCGAGCACACACACACGTGCACATGCACACACAGTGCTGAGCAAACAACCCAGTGGAAGAACACTCAGTGAGTCAGTGCCCACAGGATCCATTAGTAACACAACACACACACACACACACACACAGGTGGAGACAAACGATGACGGTGTGACAGGGACGGATGTGGCTGTGACTTGGAGGATGCCCCGTGTCCACAGCATGTCTCATAGCTGCTGTCAGATGTGAACAGGGACAGGAGACACTGTCTGTGTGTAAAGAAACACACTCACAAACATCTGCGTCTGGAGAAGAATATGTTTTGTTGCTTTCTTTGTGAAGTGATTTTATTGATTCGGCCACAGGTAATAAATAACGTCACTTCGACCTTCAACAAGCTGGTTTACTTATCAGGGTCAAATAACCAAAGAGACAAATGGACACGTGTCTCATGCAGTAATTTCACTGCTTTTCTGTTTTTGCAGCATCAAGAACACGATTTATTCATCTGTGATGTTCCTTTCTCCTTATGTTTGATATTTGTGATTGATTGATTGGCTCACAGATCAATGCATGATATTGCACCTCCTCCCTGTATGGACCTCAGACCTCGATGTCACCGTGCAGCATGTGTTCGGTGTCTGCATGTTAAATAATGTAGGTGGACGCAGAGAGCAACAGGACACACGATCGTGTCACTACAGTTCAGTTAGCACAATGATTCCCCCCAACATACGGGCACCAATTATCAAGGATCAGCTTTAACACTGTGTGCATACAGTGCACCTGTAGGTGGCGCCCTGTGGCCACCATGTTGCAAGCCTTCACAACTGCAGGATGAAGGGGTGAACCCACCCACAGTGACACCTTGTGCAATACGCCCAGACACACTCCAACACAGTTTACCCATGATACACCTTGACATGTTTGTCAAGTAGACATACGTCTTAACAGGGGGGCAGGAGGTTTAAAAAAGGACACAAGTTCACCACAGAGACTGCAGTGCCCAAAAAATGGGTCTTCTCAAGTGTTGCAATCAGGATATCCAGTAATTTCACAAAGATCATAGCATTGTCTACAAAGTCAAGATCAGCAAACCTTTCCACACCAAGAAAAACCCCTGGTGCCCAAAACCCAATCCAGTACCCAGTCCATGCAAGCAGGGAACAGTGTAGGAGCCAGAATTTATCACCAATTAACACCAGACCTTACTGGGAAAAGCTGAGCGTCTCTGTCCGCGCTCCATACACTATCTGAGTTTAGGCTGGCTGTGATGTCCAGCAACTACTTGGGAATCCAAGAATTATCAGGATTTCCCAGAGAGCAGTCTGATCACCTGAATCAAATGGAAGCCAGCAAGTAGCTGATACTAAATCCTACTAAGAATAATCCGTGTCAGCACCTTCCTTGGCAGGGAGAGCAGCGTGAAACCCCTATTATCAATGCGGTAACCCTTTCCTTTCCAGATTGGGATAAAAAGTCCTTTCTTCCAGTTTGTAGAGATAAACCCATCTCTCAGATCGAAACAAAGATTGTTTGCAACACCAAGAGAACAACATCTCCATTTGCATGGAGGAACGCAGCAGGAAGCGTTTCCTGCCCTCAGCTATTTCATGGGCTTTGAGATCTCACTAACATTTGGTGGTTCACAGCTGACTGGAGAATCAGTCACAAGAAGTCTGGCACTGCAGATGTCAAACCTCCCTGCAGAAGCATCAGCCTGATACAACTGCCCACATGACAGTACAGCAGAGGCATCTGTCAGGACTAAACCATATTCTGTCGTAACTGCAGTGGGAGGTGATGTGGGTGTTTGAGACCAGAGGATCCTTTGTTCCAACCCCAGTCACACTGCAAAATCACTAAGGACCCTTGAGCAAGATCCTTCCCCAAGTTGCTCCAGGTGTGTAGTGAGCACCTTGCATGACAGCACCCTAACACTGGTGTGTGTGTGTGTGTGTGTGTGTGTGTGTGTGTGTGTGTGTGTGTGTGTGTGTGTGTGTGTGTGTGTGTGTGTGTGTGTGTGTGTGTGTGTGTGTGAATAGGTGAATGTGAAGCATCATTGTAAAGTGCTTGGAGTTTGCTTTGAATTCAGATGTGAAAGCACTATACAAATGCAGTGCACTCATTTACAGTGAGATGAGGTACAGACTTGGAGGAATGAACTGCTTTGATTCTTCTGAAAGCGGACCTAGGGTCACTAGACCACAGATGGTGTGTCACCTGATCACAGATCCTTCAAACAAATGCTGCCTTGTCCATTCTCTGGGCCATGACTGGACAATTGCTCAGCTCCCTGCCCAGCCTAGAACATCTACCAAGCCTTGCACTACAACATCTCTGGATGATATTAGAGTGCCCACAGATATGAAACATCTCCTCCTATGGACACTGGTGACTCCATTAGCAACTTTCAATATGAGTGAACAGAATAACTTCCACAATCCATAAGGATGGCCAATTGTGTCCATGTCTGCAAGCCCTCCAACCAGATTGGACACAAAATCCTGAGAAATGGTCTGAGCATGGAACCTGGCCAGATTTAATGCACTGAGTACATAATAGCCTGTGAGACTTCAAGTGAATCCTCAGGGAAGCTACAAAACCAGGCACGCCTGTAGGTCCTACAGTTCTGCAGAATTCTCCAGGGTTTTCCCAAAAGGACACAGTCCATCTTCTTCACAAGACCTCAAGCATTAGAATACCACAACTACCAGATCCAGGCAAACCAATGCAGTCCTTATAATCAACCCCGCTGGTGCCAGTGGTCACTGACTTCAGTTTCACTGCACACAAAGAGTAAATAACGCAAAAAACAGACTTACCCTCTTTGAATTTTTTACGTTGCTGGAACCAAACCATTTTTTTCTAATAGGCCTAATGACGGGCTGCATTACTGCTTTCATTATGTTTTTCATTCATTGTTTCAGACAAAATGATGACTTGATTAATTAAGCAAGATTAATTAATTACTGCCATCAAAAGCAGGGGTTTTTCTAAGAAAATTTAGCAAGAACGCAACAACAGAGGCAAGGGAGTGGAGCAACTGAGGAGGGGGGGATGTAGAAAGGGGGCCCTCTCCCCTTTCGTAGTGCAGAGCTTTTGAAAATATGAGGTCAAAATGGGGCATTCTGGGGCCTCTTGAAGGATCGGAACAACAACGAGTGTGGAAGCAAGTGTGAAATAGGACATGGTACAGTCTTAGTGTCATTTTGCCACGTTTTTGTTATATTGGAAAAAATATAATGCTTAAAAAAATGGCATTTTGGCAAGGGGCACAGGACCAAAACAAGGGGGCACGGTGCAAAAACAAGGGGGGCGCAGCACCAAAATAAAGGGGCATGGTGCCAAAACAAAGGTGCGTGGCATCAAAATAAAGGGGCACACAGCTAAAACAAGGGGGCGCACAGTCAAAAGGGGCAAGGGGCGCGCAGCAAAAACAAGGGGGTGCAGCATGAAAACAAAGGGGCACGGTGCGAAAACAAAGGGGTGCAGCATCAAACCAAAGGGGCGCACAGTCAAAACAAGGGGGCAGAGCCAAAACAAGGGGGCGGGCAGCTAAAACAAGGGGGCACAGCCAAAACATGGCAGCAGGCAGCCAAAACAAGGTGGCGTACAGCCAAAACAAGGCAGCATGCAGCCAAAACAAGGGGGCACAGCCAAAACAAAAGGGCATGCAGTTAAAACAAAGGGGTGCAGCCAAAACAAGGGGACGCACAATCAAAACGAGGCGGCACACAGGCAAAACAAGAGGCCACACAGCTAAGACAAGTGGGCACCCAGTCAAACCAAGTGGGCGCGACACCAAAACAAAGGGGCACTGCACCAAAACAAGGGGGTGCACAGCTAAATCAAGGGGGCGTACAGCCAAAACAAGGGGGTGTGGCACCAAAACAAAGGGGTGCGCAGCTAAATCAAGGGAACACAGCCAAAGCAAGGGGGCACGCAGCCAAAACAAGAGAGCAAGCAGCCAAAACAAGGGGGAATGCAGCCACAACAAGGAGGCGTGCAGCCAAAACAAGGGGGCACATAGCCAAAACAAGGGGGCATGCAGCCAAAACAAGGAGGCATGCAGCCAAAACAAGGGGACATATAGCCAAAACAAGGGGGCATGCAGCTACAACAAGGAGGCGTGCAGCCAAAACAAGGGGGCATGCAGCCAAAACAAGGAGGCGTGCAGCCAAAACAAGGGGACATATAGCCAAAACAAGGGGGCATGCAGCCACAACAAGGAGGCGTGCAGCCAAAACAAGGGGGCATGCAGCCAAAACAAGGAGGCATGCAGCCAAAACAAGGGGACATATAGCCAAAACAAGGGGGCATGCAGCCAAAACAAGGAGGCATGCAGCCAAAACAAGGGGACATATAGCCAAAACAAGGGGGCATGCAGCTACAACAAGGAGGCGTGCAGCCAAAACAAGGGGGCATGCAGCCAAAACAAGGAGGCGTGCAGCCAAAACAAGGGGACATATAGCCAAAACAAGGGGGTATGCAGCCACAACAAGGAGGCATGCAGCCAAAACAAGGGGACATATAGCCAAAACAAGGGGGTATGCAGCCACAACAAGGAGGTGTGCAGCCAAAACAAGGGGGCATGCAGCCAAAACAAGGAGGCATGCAGCCACAACAAGGAGGTGTGCAGCCAAAACAAGGGGGCATGCAGCCAAAACAAGGAGGCGTGAAGCCAAAACAAGGGGACATATAGCCAAAACAAGGGGGTATGCAGCCACAACAAGGAGGCATGCAGCCAAAACAAGGGGACATATAGCCAAAACAAGGGGGTATGCAGCCACAACAAGGAGGGGTGCAGCCAAAACAAGGGGGCATGCAGCCAAAACAAGGAGGCGTGCAGCCAAAACAAGGGGGCACATAGCCAAAACAAGGGGGCATGCAGCCAAAACAAGGAGGCGTGCAGCCAAAACAAGGGGACATATAGCCAAAACAAGGGGGCATGCAACTACAACAAGGAGGCGTGCTGCCAAAACAAGGGGGCATGCAGCCAAAACAAGGGGGCATGCAGCTACAACAAGGAGGTGTGCAGCCAAAACAAGGGGGCATGCAGCCAAAACAAGGGGGCATGCAGCCACAACAAGGAGGTGTGCAGCCAAAACAAGGAGGCATGCAGCCAAAACAAGGAGGCATGCAGCCAAAACAAGGAGGCATGCAGCCAAAACAAGGGGGCATGCAGCCAAAACAAGGGGTCGTGGTGCCCCTATTTCCCAGTTAAAAAAATAACCCTGGTCAAAAGGAAACAAACATTTTCAACCTTTTTACTGATGAAAGGAATCACAAACAGAGAGCACTTACTGGTACAAAGTGTTGACTTGATGGCTGAGGGACTTTACGCAGAGTCAATATCACATGTGAAATCAAAATTATTTTTAATATGATGCCTCACATGCCCAGAAAATGATCTGATTAATTCTACCAGGCTGCTGGAAAAATGGCTCACAATCACAGATGTGCTCCTAGAGGGTCAGACTGTCAGAGTCTCACACACACACACACACACACACACACACACACACACACACACACACACACACACACACACACACACACACACACACACACACACACACACACACACAGTGCCTTGCTCAAGGGCAGAGTCCAAGCAACACTTCTCACCTTGCTCCTGATCTGACCAGAGGTGGACACTTTCCGGATCAGTTTCTGAGGTCCTTCCTGCTCTGCTTCGCTGTCTGAAGACTCGTCCCCTGGACCGGACATGGTGACAGCGCTCACTGTGTGTGTGGAGATCGCTGCTGTGGACGCGAGCCCTTTCTCTGGCACCTGTAGTGGAAGGGGACAAAAGTAGTCAAGGTTACAGTGGTCCTGGTATCTCTTGTCTGCCATCTCTCACAACACGTGGACTGTGTCCGTGGAGTGGATGCAGCATATCAGAATTGAGACAAAGAGTCCATGAACACAATCCACACACCAAGCTCACATACAGAGCTCACACACAGAGCATATACACAGACACACACACACAGAGCCCACACACAGAGCATATACACAGAACACACACAGAGCCCACACACAGAGCATATACACAGACACACACACAGAGCCCACACACAGAGCATATACACAGAGCCCACACACAGAGCATATACACAGAGCATGTACACAGAGCACATACACAGAGCCCACACACAGAGCATGTACACAGAGCACATACACAGAGCCCACACACAGAGCATATACACAGAGCACACACACAGAGCCCACACATAGAGCATATACACAGCGCGCACACACAGAGCCCTCACACAGAGCATATACACAGCACACACAGAGCCCACACACAGAGCATATACACAGACCACACACACAGAGCATATACACAGAGCCCACACACAGAGCATGTACACAGAGCACATACACACAGCCCACAACACAGAGCCCTCACACAGGGCCCACACAAAGAGCACACACACAGAGCATATACACAGAGCCCACACACAGAGCATGTACACAGAGCACATACACACAGCCCACAACACAGAGCCCTCACACAGGGCCCACACAAAGAGCACACACACAGAGCATATACACAGAGCCCACACATAGAGCATATACACAGAGCACACACACAGAGCCCTCACACAGGGCCCACACAAAGAGCACACACACAGCACATGCACAGAGCCCACAAAATGAACCCACGAACAGAGCCCACACACAGAGCTCACACAGAGCACACACACAGAGCCCACACACACAGCATATACACAGAGCACACACACAGAGCCCACACACAGAGCATATACACACAGCACACACACAGAGCCCACACACAGAACATATACACAGCACACACAGAGCCCACACACAGAGCATATACACAGACCACACACACAGAGCACACACACAGAGCATGTACACAGAGCCCACACACAGAGCATGTACACAGAGCACATACACAGAGCCCACAACACAGAGCACTCACACAGAACCCACACAAAGAGCACACACACAGAGCATATACACAGAGCCCACACACAGGGCATGTACACAGAGCACATACACACAGCCTACAACACAGAGCCATCACACAGGGCCCACACAATGAGCACACACATAGAGCATATACACAGAGCACACACACAGAGCCCACACATAGAGCATATACACAGAACACACACACAGGGCCCACAAACAGAGCTCACACAGAGCACACACAAAGAGCTCATACACAGAGCCCATCCACAAAGCTCACATACAGAGCACACACACAGAGCTCACACACAGAGCATATACACAGAGCTCACATACAGAGCACACACACAGAGCTCCCACACAGAGCATATACACAGAGCTCACATACAGAGCACACACACAGAGCTCACACACAGAGCATATACACAGAGCTCACATACAGAGCACACACACAGCTCACACAGAGCATATACACAGAGCTCACATACAGAGCACACACACAGAGCTCCCACACAGAGCATATACACAGAGCTCACATACAGAGCACACACACAGAGCATATACACCAAGCTCACATACAGAGCACACACATAGAGCTGACACACAGAGCATATACACAGAACACACACAGAGCATATACACCAAGCTCACATACAGAACACACACAAAGAGCTCATACACAGAGCCCTTCCACAGAGCTCACATACAGAGCACACACAGAGCTCACACACAGAGCATATACACAGAGCTCACATACAGAGCACACACAGAGCTCACAGAGCATATCCACAGAGCTCACATACAGAGCACACACACAGAGCATATACACAGAACACACAGAGCCCCCACACAGAGCTCACATACAGAGCACAGACACAGAGCTTACACACAGAGCATATACACAGAGCACACACACAGAGCCCACACACAGAGCAGACACACAGAGCACATACACAGAGCCTTCACACAGGGCCCACACAAAGAGATCACACACAGAGCACACACAGCACATGCACAGAGCCCACAAAATGAACCCACGAACAGAGCCCATCCACAGAGCTCACATACAGAGCACAAACACAGAGCTCACATACAGAGCATATACACAGAGCCCACACACAGAGCTCACACACAGAGCACACAAAATGAAGCCACGATCAACGCACACACATAGAGCCCACACACAGAGCTCACACAGTGCTCACACACAGAGCACACACACAAAGCCTACACACAGAGCTCACACACAGAGCACATACACAGACCCCACACAAACAGCCCTCACACAGGACCCACACAAAGCGCTCACACACAGAGCGCACACACAGCACATGCACAAAGCCCACAAAATGAACCCACGAACAGAGCCCACACACAGAGCTCACACACAGAGCACACACAGAGCCCACAAATTGAACCCACACACAGAGCACAGAAAGCCCACAAATTGAACCCACGCACAAATCACACGCAAAGCTCACACACACAAATCCCACAAACTGAACCCACTCACAGAGCACACAGAGTACATGCACAGAGCTCACACAAAGAGCACAAGCACAAAGCTCACACACAGAGCACACGCCCGAAAGCACGCACAGAGCACACACACACAGCTCACGCGCAAAGCACACACACAGAAGCCACAAAATGTACCAAAACGCAGAGCACACACAGAGCTCACACACACAGCATACACACAAAACACAACCAGAGCTTACACACAGAGCCCACACATACTGCCCACACACAGAGCCCACAAAATGAACCTATGCACAGAGCACACACACAGAGCACACGCACAGAGCTAACACAGATCTCACAAAATGAACCCACGCACGGAGCACACACACAGAGCAATGACACAGAGCTCACACACAGAAACATGACAGCTCTACTCCAAGTCCCTACCGGATCGTTGAGCTACTCACCCTGTCCTGGAGTGTAAGCTCCGATACCAGATGGCGGAATCTAATTTCTGCCACTTGTACATGACTTTGCTCTCTGGGGTATTACCCAAAGTTCTTGTACAGATAGATAGGTGAGAGTAACAGCATAAATCAAGAGTCTCGTCTTCCAGCTCAGCTCTTCCTTCACCACAAGGTGTCATAATGACTTGTTTTAAAAGTGATTACTACATTCATTTTGATGTAGTTATGATAAAATCATTCTGAGAAAAGGGAATGCAGCTGATCCACACTCACACAGCATGTAAAAAAAAGACTCTAGCTCCTGCTGTAGCTGCGCACTCACGCAGTTGATACAGTTACAGCCTTGTGTTCTGTGACAGACCACAGGCTCAGTTCTGGATCCAACCCCAGAACAAAAACCTCTGTTCTTGTTAAAGGGGTTGAGGACAAAGTGTCCGCCGTTTCTTCCCTGTACAGCCATGAGCCCAGTGGACTGAGTGTAGCACTTGCATGGTGCAAGCGTCTGCTTTCCAGGATCAGCGGAAAGGGTGATCAGTCAAATTATTACGTCCGCCAAGGATGTAATAAAATCATCAGAGTTTATTTATTTATTTACCTGTCTGTCTGTCTGACTGTTAGCAAGATTACATCAAAACCACTGCACAGATTTTGATTAAATTTTCACTACAAACAGACATTTGGTGAAGGAAGATTCCATTAAATTTTGGAGGTGATCTGGATCAAGACTTCCCTCTATATAGGCTCTGAAGAATTACAGCAAAATTACTTCAAGAACACCTTGCTTTTCATTCAAGTCCACAGACAAAATATTCATATTTTAATGATTTATTCAGTTATTTTAAAAAACAAAAAGCAAAGAAGCATTTTTTTTTAATTTGCTGGTCCATGGCTTAAAAACCATAGCCAATGTGAGAGGTGGGTTTTGTGATCCCTGACACCCCTACTCATTATACATAACTTTACAGCTTAAAATGTCATAAACGAAGTATTTGTCGTGGAAGACGGAAACTAGCTAGACACACCAAAACCGTTTCTTGTACCAGGCTGTAAACATGTTTACTGCTGCTCCGAAGTTAGACATTTTAACATGTGCTTCAACGGGAATCTGCTCATTTTTTGAGCCAGCCTCAAGTGGCCAGTCAAGGAACTGCAAGTTTTAATTCTTGCAGGTTTGCCTCATTTGGGACCACTGAAGCTTTGTGCTTGGTCAGACATCAGAAATTCCGAGTTCCCAGTTGCTACTGAATGTAGCATACATATTTATTGATTGAAAAACAGCCAAACCAACCTGACGGCCACAGTGGTTCCCCGTTTGTCCATCAAACATTCAGTGCGCTTATGAGTTGTATCGGACATGGCAACAGCACACTGTGGAAAACTCACTGTTTTTATGATATAAACTGAGAAATGAGAAATGTAAAACTCACTGGTTGTATATGACATGAATGACTAATCATGGCATGAATTACAAATAAAGGGATGAATAAATAACAGTGAAATAACAGCATGAACTGTAAATAAAGGTGTGAATAACAAATAATGTGAATAACAACACAAATGACAAAAAGGGTGTGAATAATAAATAATGTGAATCCCAAATAATGACATGAATAACAAACACTGGGATGCAGTTGAACTGGCTGAATGTTGAGCCACATTTGATTTTGATTTGTTTATTCTGCAAATAATGCATACAAACACGCAACATGTAAATATGACATTAAAAACCAGGATAACACATGAAACACTTATTTCCAATGTGGTCCTTGTAAGTCAAGAGACAATCATGGTTACAGGTACAGTGTTTGTAATACTAACAAATAATAAATAAATAAATAAATAAATAAATATAACAGAGAGATAATAATCCAAAAGTAAAGATGACAATAATATCTATTATTTCCATAATATAATTAACAAAGTACGTACTCATTGAAATGATCTGCTGGTTGTATAAAAATAAACTTCCGTGAACAAATAACATGTGAATAATAATAATAATGTAATAATAATAAGTGTGATAAAGAATGACGGCGGGAATAACAACGTGAATAACGTGCAAAGAATAAAGGTGTGAAAAACAACATATCAAATAGCGCCGTGAATAAAATAAGAGCTAACGAATGAATGTGTGAATAGCAACGTAAACACCAAATAACAGCGTGAATAAACACGTGAAGAACGCGAATAACGCAAAACAGCGTGAAGAACGGATAAGGATGAGGAATAAGGATGAGGAATAACGTCGCGCGGATCAGAGAATAAGCAGAAAAACGGATCGTGGGTTTTTTTTCTCTCTCTCTCTCCCGTGGAAAGAGAGCGGAAGTGGAAAAGCTGAACTGACCAGTTCGTCCCACGCCGGGCTCCGGCTGTAACGGCACGCTTCGTCCATGGTCCGGAGCGGCGCGTCCACGGCACCGTCACGCCGCGTGGATCAGCCTGTACTTCCACTCTGAGCTGCGCCCCGCGCCACGAGCCCAGCCTACCGCGGCCCCACGTGACGCAAAACTCACTCAGGCAGCGGTGACGTCACCCACACGATCTGCGTGGAAATCAAACACGAGCTGATCGCATTAAAAAAAAATGTAAAAAAAGGACAGACAGCCCCCCCCGCACACTTAAACACCCACCCGAATCCACGGCCCTGTGATGAGGACAGTCCACAGTGTGACCTTCAGGGTCAGAGGTCAGTGAAAGGTCCAGTGACTGATGATCAGTCCAATACTGGGAACCGGCCACAGGGCGGCGCTGTTAATGATCACATTCCTCTGATCATAAAGATTCCAATAAGTTAAACTTTGGATTATCATTTTCTTATGAGAATATTACTGAGGATAATTTACGGAGAATAATCTCTTTCAGCCACTGCAGTCTTCTTTTAGAAAATATCATTCCACAGAGACGGCTCTCACTAAAGTGGTGAATGATCTTCTGCTTTCAGTGGATTCAGACACCACTACGGTTCTGGTGCTGTTGGATCTCAATGTCCAGCGGTTTGTCCAGTGTTCTCTTCCACCATCACCAGAGAGTCCAGCTTCATGCCAACCATGGGGCCAGCCCGCCTGATCAGTTTGTCCAGCCTGGATGTGCCCTTCTGGGATGTACTCCCCCTGCAGCACACCACATTGTAGAACCCCAATGGTAAATGGTAAATGGACTGCATTTTTATAGCGCTTTTCCATCTGAATCAGACGCTCAAAGCGCTTTACAATTATGCCTCACATTCACCCCGATGTCAGGGTGCTGCCATACAAGGCGCTCACTACACACCGGGAGTAATAGGGGATTAAAGGCCTTGCCCAAGGGCCCTTAGTGATTTTCCAGTCAGGTGGGGATTTGAACCCATGATCGTCTGGACTCAAGCCCAACACCTTAGCCACTACACCATCCCCAATTCCAATGAAGTTGGGATGCTGTGTGAAATGTAAATAATGTAAATAAAAACAGAATACAATGATTTGCAAATCCTCTTCATATATATTCAACTGAATACACCACAAAGACAAGATATTTAATGTTCAAACTGATAAACTTTGTGCAAATATTTGCTCATTTTGAAATGGATGCCTGCAACACGTTTCAAAAAAGTTGGGACGGGGCAACAAAGGACTTGGAAAGTTGATGAATGCTCAAAGAACACCTGATTGGAAACAGGTGAGTGTCATGATTGGGTATAAAAGGAGCATCCCCAAAAGGCTCAGCCATTCACAAGCAAAGATGGGGTGAGGATCACCACTATGTGAACAACTGCATGAAAAATTAGTCCAACAGTTTAAGAACAATGTTTCTCAACTTTCAATTGCAAGGGATTTTTAGGGATTCCATCACCTACAGTCCATAATATAATCAGAAGATTCAGAGAATCTGGAGAACTTTCTATACATAAGCAGCAAGGCCGAAAACCAACATTGAATGTCTGTGACCTTTGATCCCTCAGGTGGCACTGCATTAAAAACCGACATCATTGTGTAAAGGATCTTACCACGTGGGCTCAGGAACACTTCTGAAAACCATTGTCAGTTAACACAGTTCGTCGCTACATCTACAAGTGCAAGTTAAAACTCTACCATGCAAAGTGAAAGCCAAACATCAACAACATCCAGAAACGCCGCCGCCTTCTCTGGGCCTGAGCTCATTTGAAATGGACAGACGCAAAGTGGAAAAGTGTGCTGTGGTCTGATGAGTCCACATTTCAAATTGTTTTTGGAAATCATGGACGTCATGTCCTCTGGACAAAAGAGGAAAAAGACCATCCAAATTGTTACTGTTGTGTGGGCCGCCAGAAGAGGAGGTACTGCTGGCCCACCACCAGTGGGCGCCCTGCCTGAAGTGCGGGCTTCAGGCACGAGAGGGCGCTGCCACCACGGACACAGCCGGGGGTGACAGCTGTCACTCATTATCTCTTGACAGCTGTCACCCATCTACTCTACATCATCTCACTCCATAAAGACCAGACGTCATCTCCACCTCGTTGCCGAGATATCGTACTTCAGTGGAGGTAACTTTCTCTGCCTTTAGTAATTGATTCTAAGAGCTATTGTTTTGCAGCTTTCAACCAGAGGACCGGCGTGGGTCGCGACTGTTTCGTCCTACATCCGTCAGATAAGTGGTTAAACAGACGCTGCACAAGTGTGTGTTAGAGGTGGAGGTGGCATTCCCACCACCCACACTTGACTGTCTTTGTTCTTCGCCAGCACTACCAGATCCGACAGTCGGGGACGGTGATCACCTGGGAATTCGGGACTTGGCGGCTCCAGTATTCACCAGGTTCGGTGGCGGCGGAAATCGTGTGGTTCCGGCTCTTCTCAGGACAGACGTCTTCTATCCTCGAGCCTGCCCACACGTCACCTTTGTGGATTGACTGTTATCATATTCTGTGATTGTCTGTGTATTCGTTGTGCACCTTCACAACATTAAATTGTTACTTTTTGGCTCATCTATTGACCGTTCTTTTGCACCCCCTGTTGTGGGTCCGTGTCACTACACTTTCACAACATGTTACCAGCGCAAAGTTCAAAAGCCAGCATCTGTGATGGTATAGGGGTGTGTTAGTGCCCATGACATGGACAACTTACACATCTGTGATGGTATGGGGGTGTGTTAGTGCCCATGACATGGACAACTTACACATCTGTGATGGCACCATCAATGCTGAAAGGTACATCCGGGTTTTGGAGCAACACATCCCTGCTTATTTCAGCAAGACAATGTCAAGCCACAATCTGCACGTGTTCCAACAGCGTGGTTTCGTAGTAAAAGAGTGTGGGTACTAGACTGGCCTGCCTGCAGTCCAGACCTGTCGCCCATTGAAAATGTGTGGCGCATTATGAAGCGCAAAATATGACAACGGAGACCCCGGACTGTTGAACAACTGAAGTCGTACATCAAGCAAGAATGGGAAAGAATTCCACCTACAGAGCTTCAACAATTAGTGTCCTCAGTTCCCAAATGCTTATTGAGTGTTGTTAGAAGGAAAGGTGATGTAACACAGTGGGAAACATACCACTGTCCCAGCTTTTTTGAAACGTGTTGCAGGCATCCATTTAAAAATGAGCAAATATTTGCACAAAAACAATAAAGTTTATCAGTTTGAACATTAAATATCTTGTCTTTGTGGTGTATTCAATTGAATATAGGTTGAAGAGGATTTGAAAATCATTGTATTCTGTTTTTATTTACATTTTACACAGCGTCCCAACTTCATTGGAATTGGGGTTGTAAAAGAGGACGCTGACTGCTACAGACTGGTCGAACACCTACAGGAGTTTACTGCAGATATTAAACAACCACAGCCTCCTCAGAACGTCCAGCCTGCTCTGTCTCTTCCTGTACAGGTGGTTGGCGTGGGTTGTCTAGTGCAGTTTGCTGTGCAGCCACAGCCTGAGGTACGTGGAGGAATCCACAACCTCCACCTCAGCTCATTTTACAGAAATGGTCAAGGATTTTGGTCTGGACTTCCCAAAGTCAATGGCCAGCTCCTTTGTCTTTGAGGTGTTGAGCTGTAGATGGTTTGTGCGGCACCAGGCAGCAAAGTCCTTCACTCAGCTCCTGTACTCTGGGTCTCTGTCATCTCTGATGCCTCCAACAATGGCTGTGTCATCTGCAAACTTCTGGATGTGACACAGCTTAGAGTTGTAGCAGAAGTCAGAGGTGTACAGGGTGAAGAGAAGAGAAGCCAGCACCATGCCCTGGGGTGCTCCAGTGCTGCTATTCACAGTGTCAGACGTGGTGTCCCTCAGCCTGACATACAGTTAGGCTGAGTCAGTACCAGTCCTGCACCCTGCGTTCTCAGGGTGCAGGACTACAGAGCCTTCTCTTATTGCACACCTGTTTTGTGGAATGATCTCCCTATGGAGATAAAACACTCTGATTCTGTAGAGACATTCAAGTCCAGACATAAGACGTATTTATTCTCCCTTTTGTATGGCTAGCATACTGGCATAATATGGTACCTCAACTTCTAATCTAAATTCTGGGTCTGTTAGTGGAGCTTAGGGCTAGCGGACGTCGACCATCTTAGTAATTTCTCTGCTTTTCTATCGATTTACTGCTGATGAATTATACCTTAGATGCCTTTTTTCTGGCTGACTGATTCTGCTCTCGGGGCCTTGTTCACGAGTGAGGGGACAATGGAGCATGAGATTGGCCGGAGAATCCGCGCAGCAGGGGCGGTGTTGCATGCACTTTATCGTACTGTAACTCTCAATCTACTGGTCAGTCTTCATTCCTACTCTCACCTGTGCTCATGAGAGTTGGGTCATGACTGAAAGAACTAGATCGTGGGTACAGGAGGCCATAATAGGCTTCCTTAGGAGGGTGGCTGGCGTCTCCCTTAGACATAGGGTCAGAAGCTCGGTTATCCGTGGGAAGCTTGGAATAGAACGCTGCTCCTTCAAGTTGAAAGGACCCGGCTGAGGTGGTTCGGACATCTGGTAAGGATGCCCCCTGGGTGCTTCCCTAGGGAGGTGTTCCAAGTACATCCAGCTGGGAGGTGACCCCGGGGAAGACCCAGGACTGGGTGGAGAGATTATATCTCCACACTGGCCTGGGAACACCTGGGGATCCCCCAGTCAGAGGTGATCAATGTGGCATGGGAAAGGGAAGTCTGGGGTCCCCTGCTAGAGCTGTTGCCCCCCCCGACCCAATCCTGGATAAGCAGTTGAAAATGAGTAATGAATGAATGAGTGATTCTCCTCTTTTTCTCTCTGTCTGTGGTAAGCATAATGTTGCTTGGGATTGCAGGACTGACCACTACAAAACACAGGCTGCTAGACTGTCTGTGAGATGCCAGGCCTGTTGCTGTGCAGTCTGCATTTGGCATGGATGCTGTTGCAGGAACAGGCCCACTGATGGCATGAGGAAACCCGGATTTGAGGTGCCATCTAGAGATGGGTGTGATGTCTCTTCCAGAAACCATCCTGTGCACCGGAAACATTTCCAGTATGTTCCTGTATGTTCATTTTGTGAATTGTTCTGTAATTTGTGTCTGTATCATGGCCTGAGCAGAAGGTCAACCCTTTGAGTCTGGTCTGTTTGAGGTTTCTTCCTCAGAGAGAGTTTTTCTTTACCACTGTTGCTCCAGGGGTTGGTAAGGTTAGACCTTGTGTGAAGCACCTCAAGGCAACCTTGTTGTGATTTGGTGCTATATAAATGAAAATAAATTGAAATTGAAATTGGATGACCCCTACCTGTGGTGCAACCACCTGCATGGTCTTCTCATCAAATGAATTGTTTTTCTTTTGTAAAGTTGTGTTTTCGGTTTCCTGTTTCTTCAGCTTTGTAAAACTTTAGAATGGCTTAAGCAGTTGTTCACCCCTCTGAGTCTGGTCTGCTTGAGGTTTCTTCCTCAAATCATCAGACAGAGTTGTTCCTTACCACTGTCACCTGTGTGCTTGCTCTAGGGGTTGGTAAAGTTATAGGCCTTACTTACTGAAGCGCCTTGAGGCAGCTTTGTTGTGATTTGACGCTATATAAACTAAATACATATTTTTGTGGTTCTGGAGGATAGTTTTCTAGTGTATTCAAACCCGATCCAATGAGTTCTGTTTAAATATGAGGTTAGAACATTTTAATTTGATCAATTTTTGGAGGAGGAACGGTTTTTATTATTCATTCATAAATTTTTAAGCATTGACCAGCAGGAATATTTATTTTAAAGGTAGTTTTTGTTGATTATAATTATTATGAAGCCATTATCAAGGTCTTAGCCATTAAACTTTAGTTTTATTTTTAATATGAGCTACGTTAACTTATTTTAAATAGTTCTGTAATTGTTTATTTTACTTGTATCTGTTTAAATTGTTGTATGTTTTTTGTTTGGAGCAAAGCGGAAATAAAGTGTTTCCACTTTACTGTGTTCTAATGTGCTTTAGGTTGTACAAATAAATTCAGTCAATCAATCAGTCTTCTGAATTGTGACAAAAGTTAGTTTCAGTTTGAAGGGACTTCAAAGTGAAAACGTCTTTATCATTTTCCTGCTTTAATCCGTCTGTTTAGTCTGAGAACTTCACGCCTGTCGTTTTTTTTTACGGTGTTTTGGAAACATGAGTGTGAGAACTCTTGTTCCCGGTCAGCGTGTCCACACGGACCACTTTACATCAGGACCACACCGTCCGTTCCTTCCAGTGTTCCGCCTCCTCTGAAATGAACCGTCGGGAAAAGTGTTTTTATGACCTCTTAAAGACATTTTGGTGATTACGTCACTGGTCCACGATGCACCCTCATGTGCTGCGTGGCGGTGCGGGGGCGGCCGTGGCCGCCCGCAGACTGAGCTACATCCTGCGGACGGTTTTAGGACCAGAGGGTCGGATCTGGAGGAACCACCAGATCAAAGTTCTCAGCACGTCATCAGGTAAGACCCAGAAACGAAACACTGAGAAGCAGCACAGAGACACTTAGAACCAATATAGAGACACCTAGAACCAGCACTGAGACCATTAGAACCAATATAGAGACACCTAGAACCAAGACACTTAGAACCAGCACTGAGACCATTAGAACCAATATAGAGACACCTAGAACCAAGACACTTAGAACCAGCACTGAGACCATTAGAACCAATATAGAGACACCCAGAACCAAGACACTTAGAACCAGCACTGAGACCATTAGAACCAGTATAGAGACACCTAGAACCAAGACACTTAGAACCAGCACTGAGACCATTAGAACCAATATAGAGACACCTAGAACCAAGACACTTAGAACCAGCACTGAGACCATTAGAACCAATATAGAGACACCTAGAACCAAGACACTTAGAACCAGCACTGAGACCATTAGAACCAATATAGAGACACCTAGAACCAAGACACTTAGAACCAGCACTGAGACCATTAGAACCAATATAGAGACACCCAGAACCAAGACACTTAGAACCAGCACTGAGACCATTAGAACCAGTATAGAGACACCTAGAACCAAGACACTTAGAACCAGCACTGAGACCATTAGAACCAATATAGAGACACCTAGAACCAAGACACTTAGAACCAGCACAGAGACCATTAGAACCAATATAGAGACACCTAGAACCAGCACTGAGACCATTAGAACCAATATAGAGACACCTAGAACCAAGACACTTAGAACCAGCACTGAGACCATTAGAACCAATATAGAGACACCTAGAACCAAGACACTTAGAACCAGCACTGAGACCATTAGAACCAATATAGAGACACCTAGAACCAAGACACTTAGAACCAGCACTGAGACCATTAGAACCAATATAGAGACACCCAGAACCAAGACACTTAGAACCAGCACTGAGACCATTAGAACCAGTATAGAGACACCTAGAACCAAGACACTTAGAACCAGCACTGAGACCATTAGAACCAATATAGAGACACCTAGAACCAAGACACTTAGAACCAGCACTGAGACCATTAGAACCAATATAGAGACACCTAGAACCAAGACACTTAGAACCAGCACTGAGACCATTAGAACCAATATAGAGACACCTAGAACCAAGACACTTAGAACCAGCACTGAGACCATTAGAACCAATATAGAGACACCCAGAACCAAGACACTTAGAACCAGCACTGAGACCATTAGAACCAGTATAGAGACACCTAGAACCAAGACACTTAGAACCAGCACTGAGACCATTAGAACCAATATAGAGACACCTAGAACCAAGACACTTAGAACCAGCACTGAGACCATTAGAACCATTATAGAGACACCCAGAACCAAGACACTTAGAACCAGCACTGAGACCATTAGAACCAGTATAGAGACACCTAGAACCAAGACACTTAGAACCAGCACTGAGACCATTAGAACCAATATAGAGACACCTAGAACCAAGACACTTAGAACCAGCACTGAGACCATTAGAACCAATATAGAGACACCTAGAACCAGCACTGAGACCATTAGAACCAATATAGAGACACCCAGAACCAAGACACTTAGAACCAGCACTGAGACCATTAGAACCAATATAGAGACACCCAGAACCAAGACACTTAGAACCAGCACAGAGACACTTAGAACCAGCACTGAGACCATTAGAACCAGTATAGAGACACCCAGAACCGAGACACTTAGAACCAGCACTGAGACCATTAAAACCAGCACAGAGACACATACAAGTGAAACACTTAGAACCAGCACTGAGACCATTAGAACCAGTATAGAGACACCCAGAACCAAGACACTTAGAACCAGCACTGAGACCATTAGAACCAGTATAGAGACACCCAGAACCAAGACACTTAGAACCAGCACTGAGACCATTAGAACCAGTATAGAGACACCCAGAACCAAGACACTTAGAACCAGCACTGAGACCATTAGAACCAATATAGAGACACCCAGAACCAAGACACTTAGAACCAGCACTGAGACCATTAGAACCAATATAGAGACACCCAGAACCAAGACACTTAGAACCAGCACCGAGACCATTAGAACCAATATAGAGACACCCAGAACCAAGACACTTAGAACCAGCACCGAGACCATTAGAACCAATATAGAGACACCCAGAACCAAGACACTTAGAACCAGCACCGAGACCATTAGAACAGTATAGAGACACCCAGAACCAAGACACTTAGAACCAGCACCGAGACCATTAGAACCAATATAGAGACACCCAGAACCAAGACACTTAGAACCAGCACCGAGACCATTAGAACCAGTATAGAGACACCCAGAACCAAGACACTTAGAACCAGCACTGAGACCATTAGAACCAATATAGAGACACCCAGAACCAAGACACTTAGAACCAGCACTGAGACCATTAGAACCAGTATAGAGACACCCAGAACCAAGACACTTAGAACCAGCACTGAGACCATTAGAACCAATATAGAGACACCCAGAACCAAGACACTTAGAACCAGCACCGAGACCATTAGAACCAATATAGAGACACCCAGAACCAAGACACTTAGAACCAGCACCGAGACCATTAGAACCAATATAGAGACACCCAGAACCAAGACACTTAGAACCAGCACCGAGACCATTAGAACCAATATAGAGACACCCAGAACCAAGACACTTAGAACCAGCACCGAGACCATTAGAACCAATATAGAGACACCCAGAACCAAGACACTTAGAACCAGCACCGAGACCATTAGAACCAATATAGAGACACCCAGAACCAAGACACTTAGAACCAGCACTGAGACCATTAGAACCAATATAGAGACACCCAGAACCAAGACACTTAGAACCAGCACTGAGACCATTAGAACCAGTATAGAGACACCCAGAACCAAGACACTTAGAACCAGCACTGAGACCATTAGAACCAATATAGAGACACCCAGAACCAAGACACTTAGAACCAGCACTGAGACCATTAGAACCAGTATAGAGACACCCAGAACCAAGACACTTAGAACCAGCACTGAGACCATTAGAACCAGTATAGAGACACCCAGAACCAAGACACTTAGAACCAGCACCGAGACCATTAGAACCAGTATAGAGACACCCAGAACCAAGACACTTAGAACCAGCACCGAGACCATTAGAACCAATATAGAGACACCCAGAACCAAGACACTTAGAACCAGCACAGAGACCATTAGAACCAATATAGAGACACCCAGAACCAAGACACTTAGAACCAGCACCGAGACCATTAGAACCAGTATAGAGACACCCAGAACCAAGACACTTAGAACCAGCACCGAGACCATTAGAACCAGTATAGAGACACCCAGAACCAAGACACTTAGAACCAGCACCGAGACCATTAGAATCAATATAGAGACACCCAGAACCAAGACACTTAGAACCAGCACCGAGACCATTAGAACCAATATAGAGACACCCAGAACCAAGACACTTAGAACCAGCACCGAGACCATTAGAACCAGTATAGAGACACCCAGAACCAAGACACTTAGAACCAGCACCGAGACCATTAGAACCAATATAGAGACACCCAGAACCAAGACACTTAGAACCAGCACCGAGACCATTAGAACCAGTATAGAGACACCCAGAACCAAGACACTTAGAACCAGCACTGAGACCATTAGAACCAATATAGAGACACCCAGAACCAAGACACTTAGAACCAGCACTGAGACCATTAGAACCAATATAGAGACACCCAGAACCAAGACACTTAGAACCAGCACTGAGACCATTAGAACCAATATAGAGACACCCAGAACCAAGACACTTAGAACTAGCACTGAGACCATTAGAACCAGTATAGAGACACCCAGAACCAAGACACTTAGAACCAGCACTGAGACCATTAGAACCAATATAGAGACACCCAGAACCAAGACACTTAGAACCAGCACTGAGACCATTAGAACCAATATAGAGACACCCAGAACCAAGACACTTAGAACCAGCACTGAGACCATTAGAACCAATATAGAGACACCCAGAACCAAGACACTTAGAACCAGCACTGAGACCATTAGAACCAATATAGAGACACCCAGAACCAAGACACTTAGAACCAGCACTGAGACCATTAGAACCAATATAGAGACACCCAGAACCAAGACACTTAGAACCAGCACAGAGACACTTAGAACCAGCACTGAGACCATTAGAACCAGTATAGAGACACCCAGAACCGAGACACTTAGAACCAGCACTGAGACCATTAAAACCAGCACAGAGACACATACAAGTGAAACACTTAGAACCAGCACTGAGACCATTAGAACCAGTATAGAGACACCCAGAACCAAGACACTTAGAACCAGCACTGAGACCATTAGAACCAATATAGAGACACCCAGTACCAAGACACTTAGAACCAGCACTGAGACCATTAGAACCAATATAGAGACACCCAGAACCAAGACACTTAGAACCAGCACTGAGACCATTAGAACCAATATAGAGACACCCAGAACCAAGACACTTAGAACCAGCACTGAAACCATTAGAACCAATATAGAGACACCCAGAACCAAGACACTTAGAACCAGCACTGAGACCATTAGAACCAGTATAGAGACACCCAGAACCAAGACACTTAGAACCAGCACTGAGACCATTAGAACCAATATAGAGACACCCAGAACCAAGACATTTAGAACCAGCACTGAGACCATTAGAACCAATATAGAGACACCCAGAACCAAGACACTTAGAACCAGCACTGAGACCATTAGAACCAGTATAGAGACACCCAGAACCAAGACACTTAGAACCAGCACTGAAACCATTAGAACCAATATAGAGACACCCAGAACCAAGACACTTAGAACCAGCACTGAGACCATTAGAACCAATATAGAGACACCCAGAACCAAGACACTTAGAACCAGCACTGAGACCATTAGAACCAATATAGAGACACCCAGAACCAAGACACTTAGAACCAGCACTGAGACCATTAGAACCAATATAGAGACACCCAGAACCAAGACACTTAGAACCAGCACTGAGACCATTAGAACCAATATAGAGACACCCAGAACCAAGACACTTAGAACCAGCACTGAGACCATTAGAACCAATATAGAGACACCCAGAACCAAGACACTTAGAACCAGCACTGAAACCATTAGAACCAATATAGAGACACCCAGAACCAAGACACTTAGAACCAGCACTGAGACCATTAGAACCAATATAGAGACACCCAGAACCAAGACACGTAGAACCAGCACTGAGACCATTAGAACCAATATAGAGACACCCAGAACCAAGACACTTAGAACCAGCACTGAGACCATTAGAACCAGTATAGAGACACCCAGAACCAAGACACTTAGAACCAGCACTGAGACCATTAGAACCAATATAGAGACACCCAGAACCAAGACACTTAGAACCAGCACTGAGACCATTAGAACCAATATAGAGACACCCAGAACCAAGACACTTAGAACCAGCACAGAGACACTTAGAACCAGCACTGAGACCATTAGAACCAGTATAGAGACACCCAGAACCGAGACACTTAGAACCAGCACTGAGACCATTAAAACCAGCACAGAGACACATACAAGTGAAACACTTAGAACCAGCACTGAGACCATTAGAACCAGTATAGAGACACCCAGAACCAAGACACTTAGAACCAGCACTGAGACCATTAGAACCAATATAGAGACACCCAGTACCAAGACACTTAGAACCAGCACTGAGACCATTAGAACCAATATAGAGACACCCAGAACCAAGACACTTAGAACCAGCACTGAGACCATTAGAACCAATATAGAGACACCCAGAACCAAGACACTTAGAACCAGCACTGAGACCATTAGAACCAATATAGAGACACCCAGAACCAAGACACTTAGAACCAGCACTGAGACCATTAGAACCAGTATAGAGACACCCAGAACCAAGACACTTAGAACCAGCACTGAGACCATTAGAACCAATATAGAGACACCCAGAACCAAGACATTTAGAACCAGCACTGAGACCATTAGAACCAGTATAGAGACACCCAGAACCAAGACACTTAGAACCAGCACTGAGACCATTAGAACCAGTATAGAGACACCCAGAACCAAGACACTTAGAACCAGCACTGAAACCATTAGAACCAATATAGAGACACCCAGAACCAAGACACTTAGAACCAGCACTGAGACCATTAGAACCAATATAGAGACACCCAGAACCAAGACACTTAGAACCAGCACTGAGACCATTAGAACCAATATAGAGACACCCAGAACCAAGACACTTAGAACCAGCACTGAGACCATTAGAACCAATATAGAGACACCCAGAACCAAGACACTTAGAACCAGCACTGAGACCATTAGAACCAATATAGAGACACCCAGAACCAAGACACTTAGAACCAGCACTGAGACCATTAGAACCAATATAGAGACACCCAGAACCAAGACACTTAGAACCAGCACTGAGACCATTAGAACCAGTATAGAGACACCCAGAACCAAGACACTTAGAACCAGCACTGAGACCATTAGAACCAATATAGAGACACCCAGAACCAAGACACTTAGAACCAGCACAGAGACACTTAGAACCAGCACTGAGACCATTAGAACCAGTATAGAGACACCCAGAACCGAGACACTTAGAACCAGCACTGAGACCATTAAAACCAGCACAGAGACACATACAAGTGAAACACTTAGAACCAGCACTTAGACACTGGTCAGACTTTCTGCTTCCTGTCAAACGTCTGGCAGCAGCATTTTGAACCAGTTAAAGACCCCTAATGTTGGACTGCTGCAAACCAGAAAATAGAACATTGCAATAGTCCAATCTAGAAGAAACAAACACATGTATCAAAGTCTCAGCATCAGCCATAGACAGGATGGGACGAATCTTTGCTATATTTCGCAAATGGAAGAAAGCAGTCCTCGTAATGTCTCTAATGTGGAGGTCAAAAGACAACATAGGATCGAAAATTACCCCAAGATTCCTCGCTTTGTCCATATGATGTATAATACACGATCCTAGGCTAAGCGTTAACTGGTCAAATTGATGCCGATGTCTCACTGGACCAACAACTATCATTTCAGTCTTATCGGAGTTTAAAAGTAGAAAGTTGCTAGACATCCAGCTTCTCACTGATGCAAGGCAATCTTCTAAGGATTTTATGTGAATGAGATTACCAGCAGTTATCGACATGTACAATTGAGTGTCATCAGCATAGCAATGAAAGGCAATCCTAAAACGCCACAGTATATTCCCAAGGGGTGCTACATAAAGGGGAAAAAAGCAGGGGGCCTGAAATGGATCCCTGCGGAACCCCAAACTTCATGTCCCTAAGATCAGAGGTAGTGTTATTGTACAAAACACAGTGAGAACGACTGGACAGGTATGATGTCAACCACGCAAGAGCAGTTTCAGTAATCCCTGGAAGACCCTTAGAACCAGCACTGAGACCCTTAGAACCAGCACAGAGACACCCAGAACCAGCACAGAGACCCTTGCAACCAGGACAGCGACACTTTGAACCAGACACCAGGAGGTTCCAGATGTGTGCTTGTCCTGATCTGAACAAGTCAGAAAACAAACTGAAGCTTTCTCAGGTCACATCTTCCATGTGTCACTGCAGTGAGAGCGAGTTCAGTCTGGATTTATTTCATATCTGATTAAATTGAGAGTCTACATTATGCAGACCATGTGATCAGATCCGATCTGTGTATCTGTGTGACAGTCACCATTTAAGTCATTCACACTGCTGCACTTGTGCCGCTGTTCACATGCCACATGGAGTTCCAACTGATCTGGATTATAAATGTATTTGATGATGAGTTTATAAGTATCTGTATACTAAGAGACGGTTTTGTGTGTGTGTGTGTGTGTGTGTGTGTGTGCGCTCCTCTCCTGTCCAAACAGCACCTCGGAATAGACCGTTGTTACATTGTCACTGTGCATGCTCAGTCGTGCGTAAATCTTGTGTGACTAAGTGCGAGCTCCCACCTCTGCTGTTGTCATGGGGACCGTGAATTGCTTATTTGTCCACTGTTGTACTATGATCACCCACAATCCAAAAAAAAGTGCTAAAACAGGATGAGACGTCTTAAAACAGTTTGCCTGCTAACAGGCTGATTTATAAAGTGCAGACCTGGCAACCGCCTCAAAATGAAAGTAAACTGCGCCCTTGACCAGATGTTCAGCTGCTTACAGTGTGCAGTTTACTGTTTCTAAATGGTGGAAAGATATTGAGTTGGTGTTTTCGTTCCATGACGACTGGAGCAGTACACTGTAATGTTTTTGATGAATGAATGAAAGAAACATGTTTTATAGCATTCTTGTAATCTGCCTGGCAGCACTTCCTTATGGAAAACTCCTGTTTTTCCAACTTTCTTCCCAAACACAGCTGTCATTTGTGTGAATCACGTTTCATTCAATACATTAAATGTAGTTTCATACAAGCTATTTTTACTGTTGCAATGCTGAATGATTTTTACAAATAAAGCTGTGACAAAAATGTGTGCACACAATTACAGCTTATGGCACCAGTGTTCTCTATTAAATATTGTCTTATTGGTCTGATCGGGGATCTGACACATTTAACTTTGCCCAGCTTTCTTTGGGCACATTACAGACATTTGTCTCAGTGTTATCCATAGATTCAGTCACGTGGGTGTATTTTCACAGAGGACACACGCCCACATTAAAAGGCTCTGCTTCCCACGATGTTCTACATGAAAGACTTGCAGAGTACTCAGTGCACATGTGCCAAACAAAGTAACAACGGTCTGTTGAACTAAACTTGGCACACATATACTTTGACATATGGGGAGTGACATAGGAGCACTTTAGTAACAGTAGTAGTAATAGCATCTGTCTCTTCTTGGGGCAGATTTAGTTGAGCCATAACATTTCTCTGGAATCCAGGATAGGTGGGAGGTGATAGCTTTGTTGGTGAAGATGAAATTTTCATTTCAGTCTCTGACTTAAACCCCGGTCATCGGGTAGTTTTTATTTATGCTGCTGCTGCTGCTGGTGTGTGTGTGTGTGTGTGTGTGTGTGTGTGTGTGTGTGTGTGTGTGTGTGTGTGCGTGTGTGCGTGTGTGCGCACATGCATGCGCGCCTTTGTGCGCGGTGAGTCATTGAACTGCAGAGAACAACTGTCCCTGGTGGGACTCGTCATAGGGCTCCCGGGCGGGACTTGTTGATTGGAGCTCAAGCTCCACATGGTCATGTTGGAAGGACAAGCGATAAGGAGTAAAGATTCAGCTGTGACTCCTTAACTCTTCTTTTAGGAGGAAGTGAAGCAGCTTGTGAGCTGCAGTCATGAAGGAATTAAAACTGTCCAATGTGCCAAAGGTCACATCTGAGTGAAATCAGGGATTCCAGTGTCTTCTACAGATAAAGTGTTCGGAAGAGGCCTAATGTGGTGGTGATGGGCTGACGGGTCGGAGAGGACCAGAGCTAACACTGCAGAGGACAGAGTGGTGAAGCTTGAAAGAGGAAGAACTGGATCAAAGACAACATTTTCAATAACAAGAAGTGGTTTCAGCAAGAGGAGGAGTGGCACAAATTTGGACTGGGTGAAGAAGATTTGGGTTGGAGGGCAGGAAGTGGATCACCTGGTAAACTGTGACATGCAGGAATAAAGAAGAAAACCAAACCAAAGAGAAGGAAGTGAGCGGGGCAGTGGGAGGAGCCAGGGAAACAGGATTAGAGATGGTGGATGAATAATTACAAACACGAGAGGGAGAAAGACTTTTAGAATAAGACAAAGTGAGGAAGGACATTAAAGCAGGTTAGGTTTTGAAGAAATGCAAGATGGCGGAAGGAGCAGAAGTTGAAAGATTGACAGAGTCCCAAATGAAGAGCTGACAGCCGGAATGACAAGGAAGGAAGTAAAAGGAATCCAGGATTCACAGAACTGTTCAACCTCACGTTGTCCTGGCTGAGATCTTTAATGTCCAAACATTCATGTCAAACCTTTGCTGAGAAGCTGACTGAAGGACAAAAGTTATGGTCAATGTCAGAAAATGTGACGGGTTAGAAATCAGTGGAAGGTGAAGGTCGACGTGTCATGTTGAGCTGTTTGTTTGTGTGATAGGTGACACAGTGCGGATCGGAGACGTTTCCTATCAACTGAAAACACCTCAGAACCCAGAACTTGTTCCCATCAAACACAGTACGTAGCACGTGTGTGTGTGTCTGCGTGTCTGCGTGTGTGTGTGTGTCTGCGTGTGTGTGTGTGTCTGCGTGTGTGTGTCTGTGTGTGTTTGTGTGTGTCTGCGTGTGTGTGTGTGTGTGTGTGTCTGTGTGTGTGTGTGTGTCTGCGTGTGTGTGTGTGCGCGTGTGTGTGTGTGTGTACGTACGTGTGTGGCTCTGATGGCCTCCTTGCGTGTCCCTCTGACAGTTTCAGACTCTGTCCCTCAGTCTGTGGCTCAGCACCTGAGATGGATCATGCAGAAGGACCTGCTGGGCCAGGATGTGTTTCTTATTGGTCCTCCGGGACCCCTGAGACGCTCCATCGCCATGCAGTACCTGGTGAGCATGTCCACATACACACACACCCAAAGTTCTCCATCTCCAAATGTCCATATTGTCTGGTTCTGTAACCTCAGAAATTTTCCTTGAAGTTGATACACGACTTCCAAACATCCTGATGTTCTTGTCACCTTCCTCTGCCCTTTCATGATCACACAGTTTAGTTTCTTACTCAAAAACAAGTGCGTGTGTTTTCCAAAAACATCACAAAAACCTGGTTTAGTCACTCAGTTCTTGCGGCTTGTTCTTAATCCAGACCTGGTTTTAGTGCTGCACTGTTGGCCTGTGGTGCGGGCGTGCACGCTCCAGAGTTCTGCTGTGGTTCCTTGTAACCAGTTTAACTTTGTTCAACAGTTTGTTTAACTTTGTTAAACTGTGTTATTGTGTAACCGTTTTTTGTGTTGTGTTGCTGAGCAGGAGCTGACCAAACGTGAAGTGGAGTACGTGTCTCTGTCCAGAGACTCCACAGAGACTGACCTGAAACAGAGGAGGGAGATCCGCTCAGGATCAGCCTTTTACGTAGACCAGGTAAATCTACTCAGGCTTTGTGTACCATCTGTGATAACATAATCATGGTTTCTGCAACGGCAGCTGAAGAAATGTTCGTCTGTTCTGCCACTGGCACTCAGTATAAATGACAGAGAGAGGAGTGGGTACTCAGTCGGTTGTGTGACAGACTGGATTTGTCTCTGCCATCATTGTTGTGTCATCTTTTTTTCTTTTTTTTTTGTAGCTGGCTGCGGTGTGTGTTGCCTGTACCCGTGCAGAGCAGGTGGTCTGGAAACATTTTGAATGTTGAATCTGTGCTATTGCTGAGTTGATTGTCTTCAACATGCCCCTTTAAGTAGCTCCACAGTTGTGATAAAATGACATACAAGTCCTTTTCCACAAGATATTACTGACATGTCCAGGACTACATCGCAATTGTAACCACGATATGAGACTGTTATTATATAATCACCAAATGGTGTGATTTAATGAAATAAATCATCATGGACTGCAGTGTGTGTCGGAGATTAAAGTTCTCCATCCATACGGCGGGTTGCTGTCCATTGGGCACCCAAAAGACAGCATTTGCACTGATGCCGTCCTGATGCAGAATCAAAGTTGGACACAAGATATAAAATTTACTGCCTTCAAAGTGTTGCAATATTAATTTTTAGAAAAACATCTGTTTTGTTTTTTGTTTTTTCTCCCAGCAGCGAGTCCTGTCTGTGTGTGTGTGTGGCGGGGGGGGAAGTTGAGTGTCTTTCAGCGCTGTAATGACACAGCGAGCAAAGAGCAGAGTTTTACACACATATTTTTAATCCTTTCTTTTCTTTCAAAGTCTGTTCTGAGTGTCTCTGTGAGTGTCCTCGCTGTGGTTAAACTAAAAACACGAGCTGTGATGCATTGACAACAAACACTAACGCTTTTTTGTTTGTTTTCCAAAATACGCCTAAAATATCTTTCTGAGGATGACATGTGCTGATAAAACCTTATTACCTCTCAATCAGGTTGTGCTTTCTACAGAAATACACAGATTCTTGATCGTTCCTGTTCAGAGACTGCAAACCAGGGGTGGATCCAGACGGGAACAGGGTGTTGTGGTTGGCACGTTCCCACCCACAACACCCCTTGATTAAAGGTCCACTTTTGAAGATATTTTTCATGCTACTACTACTACTACTACTACTACTACTAATGATAATTGTTGTGTGGGCCGCTGAAGAGGAGGTACTGCTGGCTCACCACCACCGGATGGCGCCCTGCTTGGAGTGCGGGCTTCAAGCACAAGAGGGCGCCAGAACCACTGGGAGTGACAGCCGTCAATCATCCTCAACACCAGCTGTCACTCATCATCTCATCATCACCATCACCATAAAGGCCGGGTGGCGACTCCACCTCCTCGCCGAGAAATCTCCTACGATACAAGGTAATCTCTCTGCTGACTTATCCGTCAAATAATAATCTGATCTGTTTTGCAGCTGTTTTTTTCCTGGTGGTATTTCCTTGACTGGATTTTCGGAGCTGCACGTGTGTATGATTGGAGGTGGAGGCTCTCCCTCCACAAGAATCAATAATCAAGGTTGCTGGGTGTGAGGATTCACACTCACTACCTTCTGTTTTTTCTGCCAGCAGTACCAGGGCCGACAACGGAGGACAGAGACCACCTGGGGACTCGGGGCTTGGCGGCTTCGGTGTTCTTCAGGCCGTTGGTGGTAGAAGCGGTGTGGGTCCCGGCTCTTCGTTCATCTGAGGTCTCCTATCTTCGAGCCTGCCCGCAATCCTCTTGTGTGTGATTGGCAGTACCTTTGTTTATTTTACGTTGTGTTCTTGTGCAACATTAAATTGTTACTCCTTCCCTTATCCATTGTCCGTTCATTAGCGCCCCCTGTTGTGGGTCCGTGTTACGACACCTTCCCAACAGGATTTCTCGGCCATTCGTCATGGATCCCGAGGGGCGTCAACCACAGCTTGAACAGCCAATGGGAGAACAGGGAGCGCAGGCGTCAGCAGGAGGCGTGGTAAGTGATCTGCAGCAAATCCTTACCGCTTTCACTGCTCAGTTACAGCTGGTAACTGAGCAAAATGCAAGCCTCAATCAGAGGATGGAGGCTCTCACCGCCAGAGTGGAAGCACGCGAGTCAAGCGTCGCTGCAGTGTCTCCTCCTGCTGGTCCGGGGCCTAATGTAGATGTTCCACTGGCCGTTCAACTACCCCCCCCACCGTCCCCTGAAGCTTACATAAGTCCTCCTGAACCGTACGGAGGCTGTGTGGAGACGTGCGCAGACTTCTTGATGCAGTGTTCGCTCGTTTTTGCACAGCGTCCAGTCATGTACGCGGCAGACGCCACCCGGGTGGCTTATGTAATTAATCTGCTTCGAGGTGAGGCACGCGCTTGGGCTACAGCGCTCTGGGAACAGCAGTCATGGCTTCTGACGTCATACGCTGGGTTTATACGGGAGTTCAAACAGGTGTTTGATCATCCCAACAGAGGCGAGACCGCCTCGACCGTGCTGCTGTCACTGAGACAGGGGCGTCGGAGCGCGGCCGATTACGCTGTCGACTTCCGCATCGCGGCTGCGAGGTCGGGTTGGAATGACGTCGCGCTCCGCGCCGCCTTCATAAGCGGACTGTCTCCAGTACTGAAGGAGCATTTACTGGCTAAGGACGAACCGCAGACTTTCGACGGGCTTGTCACTCTGGTTATACGCTTAGACAACCGTTTGAATGAACACCGTCGGGAGCAGGCCGGGGGGCGTGGCCGGGCACAAGCCGTCCCTCTCTCTTCCGGGTCTGACGGGGTGACGTCGTCCTCACGCTCCATTGCCGGTGGGCTCCGTGTGGCAACAGCTCCCCCTGCTGACGAAGCTATGGACACGAGCAGGGCTAAAGTGAGATCAGATATTAAACAAAGGAGACTGGCCCGCGGGGAATGTTTTTACTGTGGCTCATGTGAGCACCTGTTAAAAGACTGCCCCAAACGGTCAAACACCAACGCCCGTCCTTAGACACTGGGCTAAGGGTGGGCCATAACATGTGCACGGGAAGTTCCCGCAAATCAGCACGAATCCCAGTGGTAATCCTGAGTGGGGATTTAACCCTTCACGCCCCAGCACTGGTGGACACGGGGTCCGAAGGGAATCTGTTGGATAGCAGATGGGCAAAGGAAGTGGGGCTCCCCCTAGTGGCTCTGCCTTCGCCCTTGAAGGTACGGGCACTAGATGGCACTCTACTCCCGCTAATCACACACCGGACCCAGCCTGTGACCTTGGTTGTGTCTGGGAATCACCGGGAGGAGATAGTGTTTTACGTGACATCTTCTACCTCCCGAGTGATTTTGGGTTTTCCTTGGATGGTGAAGCACAATCCCCGGATCGATTGGCCGTCTGGGGTCGTGGTGCAGTGGAGCGAAACCTGCCACCGGGAGTGTTTAGGATCCTCGGTTCCCCCCGGAATGACGGCTAAGGAGGAGGTTAAAACCCCTCCCAATCTGACGGCGGTGCCAGGGGAGTACCATGATCTGGCTGACGTCTTCAGCAAAGATCTGGCGCTCGCCCTTCCACCACACCGACCGTACGATTGTGCCATCGATTTGGTTCCGGGCAGTGAGTTCCCGTCCAGTAGGCTGTACAATCTCTCACGTCCGGAACGCGAATCAATGGAAACCTACATCCGGGACTCCTTGGCCGCCGGGTTGATCCGGAACTCCACCTCCCCGATGGGTGCTGGTTTCTTTTTTGTGGGCAAGAAAGACGGCGGACTTCGTCCATGCATCGATTACAGGGGATTGAACGAGATCACGGTTCGCAATCGATACCCATTGCCCCTCTTGGATTCGGTGTTCACACCCCTGCATGGAGCCAAAATATTCACCAAACTCGATCTTAGGAATGCGTACCATCTAGTTCGGATCCGGAAGGGAGATGAATGGAAGACGGCATTTAACACCCCGTTGGGTCATTTTGAGTACCTGGTCATGCCGTTCGGTCTCACTAACGCCCCCGCGACGTTCCAAGCCTTGGTTAATGACGTCCTGCGGGACTTCCTGCACCGGTTTGTCTTCGTGTATCTGGATGATATACTCATCTTTTCCCCGGATCCTGAGACCCATGTCCGGCATGTACGTCAGGTCCTACAGCGGTTGTTAGAAAACCGGCTGTTTGTGAAGGGCGAGAAGTGTGAGTTTCACCGCACTTCTCTGTCCTTCTTGGGGTTTATCATCTCCTCCAACTCCGTCGCCCCGGATCCGGCCAAGGTTGCGGCGGTGAGGGATTGGCCCCAACCAACGAGCCGTAGGAAGCTGCAACAGTTCCTCGGCTTCGCAAACTTCTACAGGAGGTTCATTAAGGGTTACAGTCAGGTCGTTAGCCCCCTGACCGCCCTGACCTCCACCAAAGTCCCCTTCACCTGGTCGGACCGGTGCGAGGCCGCGTTTAGGGAGTTGAAACGCCGGTTTTCATCTGCTCCAGTTCTGGTGCAGCCTGATCCTACTCGCCAGTTTGTAGTAGAGGTGGACGCCTCAGACTCAGGAATAGGAGCCGTGCTGTCCCAGAGCGGGGAGTCCGATAAGGTTCTCCATCCTTGTGCCTACTTTTCCCGCAGGTTGACCCCCGCTGAACGGAACTATGACGTGGGCAATCGAGAACTCCTCGCGGTGAAGGAGGCTCTAGAAGAGTGGAGACACCTGTTGGAGGGGGCTACGGGGCCTTTCACGGTTTTTACGGACCACCGGAACCTGGAGTACATCCGGACCGCCAAGCGGCTGAACCCCAGGCAAGCCCGCTGGTCCCTGTTCTTCGCACGCTTTGACTTCCGGATCACCTACCGCCCCGGGACCAAAAATCAACGATCTGATGCATTGTCCCGGGTGCACGAAGAGGAAGCCAAGGTCGGGTTGTCGGACCCCATCGACACCATCCTTCCCGAGTCCACTGTCGTGGCTACCCTCACCTGGGACGTGGAGGAGATCGTCCGGGAGGCCCAGACTAAGAACCCGGACCCGGGAAACGGTCCGAAGAATAGACTCTACGTTCCACCAGAGGCTAGGGCTGCCGTCTTGGACTTCTGCCACGGATCCAAGCTCTCCTGTCATCCTGGAGTGCGTAGGACCGTGGCAGTAGTCCAGCAGCGCTTCTGGTGGGCGTCACTGGAAGCCGACGTCCGGGACTACGTCCAGGCCTGCACCACCTGTGCCAGGGGCAAGGCGGACCATCGCAAGACCAGGGGTCTCCTCCAACCCCTGCCTGTGCCTCATCGCCCCTGGTCCCACTTCGGTCTGGACTTCGTCACGGGCCTCCCGCCGTCCCAGGGCAACACCGCCATACTGACGATAGTGGACCGGTTCTCCAAGGCGGCCCACTTCGTGGCCCTCCCGAAGCTCCCAACGGCCCAGGAGACGGCAGACCTCCTGGTTCACCACGTCGTGCGTCTGCATGGGATACCGTCGGACATCGTCTCGGATCGTGGTCCCCAGTTTTCCTCGCAGATCTGGAGGAGTTTTTGTAAGGAACTGGGGGCCACCGTGCGTCTCTCGTCCGGGTACCACCCACAGACGAACGGCCAGGCAGAGCGGGCGAACCAGGAACTTGAACAGGCTCTTCGTTGTGTCACCTCCGCTCACCCGGCGGCCTGGAGTAACCATCTGGCCTGGATCGAGTACGCTCACAACAGCCAAGTATCCTCTGCCACCGGCCTCTCCCCCTTTGAAGCGTGTCTGGGCTACCAGCCCCCGTTGTTCCCACTTGTGGAGGGAGAGGTCGGGGTACCCTCGGTCCAGGCCCACCTGCGGAGGTGCCGCCGGGTGTGGCGGGCCGCCCGCTCTGCCCTGTTGCAGGCCCGGACGAGGGCCAAGGCCCATGCAGACCGCCGGCGTTCCCCGGCCCCTACATACCAACCAGGGCAGGAGGTGTGGCTATCCACCAAAGATATCCCGCTCCAGGTAACCTCCCACAAACTCAAGGACCGCTTCATCGGGCCGTTCCCCATCGCCAAGATCCTCAGTCCGGCCGCAGTGAAGCTAACTCTCCCGGCTTCACTGCGGATCCATCCGGTTTTTCATGTTTCCAAACTCAAGCCATACCACACCTCACCGCTCTGCTCCCCCGGACCCGACCCACCTCCTGCCCGGATCATCGACGGGGAGCCGGCATGGACCGTTCGTCGGCTCCTGGACGTCCGTCGGATGGGTCGGGGCTTTCAGTACTTGGTGGACTGGGAGGGTTACGGACCCGAGGAACGCTCCTGGGTGAAGAGGAGCTTCATCCTGGACCCGGCCCTTTTGGTCGATTTCTACCACCGACACCCAGACAAGCCTGGTCGGGCGCCAGGAGGCGCCCGTTGAGGGGGGGGTCCTGTTGTGTGGGCCGCTGAAGAGGAGGTACTGCTGGCTCACCACCACCGGATGGCGCCCTGCTTGGAGTGCGGGCTTCAAGCACAAGAGGGCGCCAGAACCACTGGGAGTGACAGCCGTCAATCATCCTCAACACCAGCTGTCACTCATCATCTCATCATCACCATCACCATAAAGGCCGGGTGGCGACTCCACCTCCTCGCCGAGAAATCTCCTACGATACAAGGTAATCTCTCTGCTGACTTATCCGTCAAATAATAATCTGATCTGTTTTGCAGCTGTTTTTTCCTGGTGGTATTTCCTTGACTGGATTTTCGGAGCTGCACGTGTGTATGATTGGAGGTGGAGGCTCTCCCTCCACAAGAATCAATAATCAAGGTTGCTGGGTGTGAGGATTCACACTCACTACCTTCTGTTTTTTCTGCCAGCAGTACCAGGGCCGACAACGGAGGACAGAGACCACCTGGGGACTCGGGGCTTGGCGGCTTCGGTGTTCTTCAGGCCGTTGGTGGTAGAAGCGGTGTGGGTCCCGGCTCTTCGTTCATCTGAGGTCTCCTATCTTCGAGCCTGCCCGCAATCCTCTTGTGTGTGATTGGCAGTACCTTTGTTTATTTTACGTTGTGTTCTTGTGCAACATTAAATTGTTACTCCTTCCCTTATCCATTGTCCGTTCATTAGCGCCCCCTGTTGTGGGTCCGTGTTACGACACCTTCCCAACAGATAATAATAATAATAATATTTCATCATTTTAACAACTAAAATGTTGAGGTGAAGCAGTATTTTTTATGTAATGTCTGAGCTCAGCATTACTGGGTCTGTTTGGGGTTCCAGCTTTAAAATCAGGTCAGTTAGGATGAGGGAAGCCAAAAATATGCAAATGATTACGGCTCTTGTGGTTAGTAATCTGATCAAGCAAGCATGTAGGTTGTTATATAAATTTTGGCTGAAGGCAAAGAAAACATAAAAAATGTGCCACAGAACATACAAATACATACATTAAGCAGTACAACTAAATTGGGGGGATCAGGGTGAGAAAGTGGTCATTAAAAAAACATCCAGAATGCATCCCTGGACATCAAAAACCCACAATTTACCAAAAAAGAATGCCCCCCCCCCCACCCCCATTTTAGCTCCTGGCTACAGCCCTGAGATTTGAATTGGTGTTGAATGAAGTAAAAGCTGTAGAAAAGCCATCTGAGTAAGCTGTCTATGACATCATAAAAAGTTGGTCACCTTGTCACATTCACTAAATTGAGATACTTTAATGATACTCTGTGTGTGTTCATATCTTTATATAACTACACAAACAGACATCAAACTGGGACACCACATTTGCTCCATTGAAAATGCATAAAAGTGGGGCGTCCTGTTGGGTTTGGGAACTGTTAATGCGGGCCGACATCAGGCACTGTGTGAGTCTTATCCCGTGTCCACCTCCAGTGTCAGTTCTAAATTTATCCTTCACAGCTTTTCTGTGGTGGTTTGGGGAGGCGGTACAGCTTCTTCCAGAGCACATGGCCGGGTTCTGTCTCTGCATGGTGCTGTGGGACATGTCTTATGTCCAGGCAGGAGGGCGAAGACATCGGCTAAATGCTGTCGCAGTAATTCAGCATCTGTTGTCTCTGCTGCAGAGAGACGGTCCATATAGAGGACTCGCCTTGTCTCTTTCCACTTATAGACTCTAGAGCCGGGGTGGACAATCACGTGCCATGAAGGGCCGAGACACTGCAGGTTTTCCTTGCTACCAATCACCTCAGCATCCACTGCAAACAACAGAAGGTTCAGTCAAGTCTCCAAATTATGAGCGTCCTCACCCACAAATTTCTTTGTCATGTTTTTCCAGTGTTTTATTGAAACACTGCTGATCCGTTTCTCGATGGGTGACAGAGACTAGTTTGTATAGTTATAGGTTAGATATGGATTCTAGAAGCTTGTGAGTGGTAGTGGCCAAGCGGTTAGGTTGCTTGTTTCCTGTGTGGACGGTTTCTGGTTCAAGGTCACCATTGCTCATTTTCCATGTAATGAGGAGTTGTATCAGGAAGGGCATCCGGTGTAATAATTGTACCAAATCAACATGCAGATCCATCTCAGATCTGCTGTGGTGACCCAGAGTGCAACAGAAGAGCAGCCAAAGGGACTTCCTGTGGATTCTCTGGGCTTATCCAGCTCCGGCACTATGCATGAAGGAAATTGGATGCCGGGATCTGTCAGAGTCTCTTTTGGGACCCTGACCAGTTGATATTGAACAAAACATGAGCAACATGTTGTGGTGAAATGCTGTGTGGCACTAATGCTTCAGGATATGAGTCACATAATCTGTAAGACCTAGGATGGACCTGTTCTGACATGCACTGCACTCTGAGACCTAATGACATCCAAACTCAGTCTTCTGAGTGGAATCTCCATCAAAAGCAGGAGAGTTCATGGCTCAGCAGGTGGACTCACCTACTGGTCTGTCTCCACCTCCAGAATCAAACCGTCCCTCTGCCACAGTTGGGTGATGTGCAGGTGGGCCAAAACTAGTTCCACTAATTTCCACTAGTTCCACTAGTTTTCCAACTGTCGGGGTTTCACACAAGACTGAGTTGTGCTGCTGAGGACTTCACATCATCAGTCCAGGCTTGATGGACCTAAAGTTGCATGAAGATTTGACTATGTGAAGCTAGCTGATTGTTCTATATCTGAGTCCGTATCTGTTCTTTAGGCCTGTCTTGGCTGAGGTGAATTTTTGAGATGTTTTCTATTTCTCCCAGCTAGAAACTGGATGAATCCAGTGGAAGTCTAACAGAAGCTCCTGCATCAGTCTCAGCCGGTTCACCTCTAAATGATCAGTGGTGATGTTTACTCACTGTGGCAGTGTGGTGGCCAGGCAGTTAGTGCACTTGTTTTTGAGCAGAAGGTTGACGGTTCAAGACCATCCCTGCCCATTCTCCATGTAATGTGGAGTTGTGTAAGGAAGGGCATCCAGTGTAAAACTTGTGCCTAGTAAACATGTCCATACCGGATCTGCTGTGTTGACCCCAAGTGACAAATGAGAACCTGAAAAAAATTGAACAATGTTTATTCGGTAACTGGAAAGACAGTTTACATGTTCTCATTTAATACACTTTCTGCTTCTGTTGACAAAGTACAGAAACTGTAAAGTGGTTTATTGCGGACTGTAAATGAGTCCAGATAATGAGTCAAACCAAATCAGGCAGTCGCGCAGTCGAGTTTGTGATTTTTATGATCGCGTGTTTGCCTTCGACATATGAACAGAGATGCTGTTTGCTTTCAACATGAGTGCAGTTTAGAGTTAGATGAACTAGAAAGTCACCATCCATTGTTTTCCCCACAGCATTACAGGACCAGTGGGCCACCAGGCCAACGTGAACCCTGTCAGACCAGAAATACTTTTAATAATGTTGACAGAAAAAAAGCTTATGAAATAATGAAAAATAACAGCAAATATACATTTATTCATTTAAAAGTCAAAAGTTTTGGAACATCTACAGCACTTTTATTATGGCTTTCATTCGCTCACACTGTGCTCTATGGAAGAAGCATTTTTGGAAATGATTTGACAGTGTGCTAATCGACATATTATTATTATTATTATTATTATTATGTCTTAGCGGTGGACAGCTAACTGTTAAATAGCCTGCTGTCAGCATCAGTTATAGTCAGAAGTCAAAGCTTTCAACAGAAGGCGTCAGATGTCAGAATCTGACATCTGCTGAACAAAATTGTGTTTCCAGTTGCCTTAACAGAAATTGGACAGTTTCCCTTACTCCTCCCTCCTGGAATGTTTTTGTGATGTGTGCTGATGGCTTTTGTCCTCTCTAACCGTTCGAGTGATCCCTTGGTGTCTTTGAAACTCTGACAGCTGTGCTGCTAAAGGCAAAGTGTCCTACGTAATAAAAGAGGCATCAGTCTTTGTTTCTTTAATGTCATCCATGTGATGTTTTCTCAGACAGCAGCTTGTAAACTCTGCTGCTGTGCTGCGCCCGAATCATGACAGCAAACCTGCTGCCCTGTGGGCTACGTTTGGCCTGGTCTGCTTTTGTATGGACATTGGTTAGGTCCACATGCACCCTGAGGTCTTTTGCTTCTACCCAGATCCTTTGTATTATTTTCATCCTTGCAGTTGGTGGCAAGGAGGTTAGTGATGCAGAAAATAATGAATCTGAGCCTTTGGGTATTTTTTAATGTGCGCATGAGATGTTTCTGCATCATACTGTATCCACCCATTGGTAAAAGGATTCAAGGATTCAAAAGAATTTTATTGTCATATGCACAAAAGAACATGTTCCCTGCACAATGAAATGTGTCTACTGCATTTAACTCATCCTAATTGCCAGTTAGGAGCAGAAGTCGCCATTAGGCGCCCGGGGACCAGCTCCAGATGTGCATCCCTGCCTTGGTCAACAGCAGGGCTGAGCAAACCAAGACCGACCCATAACAAACGACACACACACAACACACAACACACATAGGCCGGCCCGGTACATAAACACATATAAAAAGCACACACGAGGGAAGAAAGAGAAAAAAACCCTCATAGCCGCTGCGTTACACAGCAGCAATGAGGAAAAAAAAAACCCCATCAGCACAGAAAAACAATAATCACACAGACAAACAAAGACGCAGGACGACAACTGAGATTTGAAGGTCCAGTTTATCAGAACACTCTGGAGGCAGCCTATTAGGCGCCGTCAACGGCCTTGTCCGACAATCCTGGAAGGGGGAGGGGCTCAGCCCTGAACAGTCCACTGTCCACAGTCAATGTCAGAGCTGGAGAAGCTGAGGGGAGGGATGACCAGGGAGCGAGGCTTAAGTGTTGATCTTCTTGAGGAGATTTTTTATCAGAGCGGCCTTGAAGTGCAGCTGTGTTTGGGGAAGCCAAATGAATATCCAGATTAGCAGACGCCTGAAAGATTCCACAGTTCTGAGAACGGAGTGGCTCTCAATACATCTGAATGTAGGATGTGGTCTTTACTGACGGTCAAAGTGGGTTTCCAGAGCTGCAATCCTGCCCGAGATGTTTTCCAGCGTGCGGGTAACACCCACCGACTGCGCAGCCACTGCCTTCCCAATTGAATCAATCATGTAGGGCAGCCTGGACGGCCCAATTAATGCTGCTTCCACTTTCTTAATTTTCCGGTAAACCAGCGCCATGCCCGCTCCACGCAGCAGAAAGCCGGTCACCACCAAGCCAAATATATACACATCTTCGACGTCCTCCACAGAAAGCGTGTAAAGGCACATGACCTGCCATCTCCTCCACGAGTCCATCATGTAACCCATCACATACGTCCCGGCAGGACGGTCGGGTCCTCCGCCCCCGAATGTCTTGTGGAAAAAATAGTGTCAATTGCGTTCAGAGACCACTTTAACAGATCCATTTTTGTCGTTTTCCAGAAGAGCAAAGCTGCAGCCTCACAGACAACACGCCACAGAAGCAGGAAAGATAAGGAAGGAGGGAGAAGAGAAAAATGCGTCTGTCTCGGCCGAGTGCAATCTGGCAAAAAAAAAAAAAGCAGTACATTTCACAGAAAAAGTAAAAAATAACAATAATTTTTATAAGCAGTGCTGAACCTTTGCAGGACTGTGGCAGGATTACAAAAATAATGAGCACATCATTTAACTTTGGCTTTTCCATGACTGAGAGCCTCACATTTTTTTTCTGCAATACAATTTGAGATTTGAGTTGTTTTTTTGTTTTTTTTTCTTTTTTCAGTGACTGAAACACTGCCGGGAAACACTGCCATCCGTACAGGCATCATTTCACAACGTGACCGAGTGGTATCCATAGTAACCACAGGTCCTCCTCACTCTGGCTCCCGTGTCTTTGACAGTTTGGCTGAAATGTGGTTTTATGTCTGTAATTAAGAACAACTGGTGTGTGTTGGTGTAGTTCTGCTTTTTGTCATCAGCCAGCCAGTGGAAAAGGGGGACATTGGAATTGGATCATGTAAGTCAGGTTTCTCAGATGTACAACAGTCACAGTTGAAGACCACAAGTGTGTGTGTGTGTGTGTGTGTGTGTGTGTGTGTGTGTGTGTGTGTGTGTGTGTGTGTGTGTGTGTGTGTGTGTGTGTGTGTGTGTGTGTGTGTGTGTGTGTGTGTGTAAATTTTTTCAATGGTTGTTGTTGTTTACCCCTCCCTGCATGGACCCCCTAACCTGGCTGAGGTACTTGTGAGATGGGCTCCATTGGTCCTGGGAGCTGTGTTGTCTGGAGTATCAGATCTTGGTCGGGACTCTCACAAGGAGACAAACTAAGGCCGATACAAAAATAATCCTTTCATGAGTGGCACAGTCAGAGAAATAATTCCCCTGTCCAGATTAGGGAGATCCGGGCGTCCTTCTGGAGGAGGGAGCTTACAGGTGAGCGCCTGGTCATGGAGTCTGTAGCCGTGTGGCTCAGACGGGCTCAACCTGAATAAACAAATTAGGTCCAATCCCAATACTCCTTCTTGACTGTGTGAAATGAAGGGACATGGCAGAGGTATTGGGATTGGGCCTTGGTGGCACCTCAAAGTGGACTCACCAAGGGTTTGGTACACAGCTTGAATGACAGTGGGAAGGGGCCTAAGTCCACACAGACTGGCACTCTGCTTTCATGGAATGTGGAACGTTACGTGTCTGGTTGGGAAGAATCCTGGGAGATTGAGTTGAGTAATACCAAGAAGAGATAATTGGCCTTACTTCCATGTGCAGTTTGGACTCTGGAATCAGGGTGAGAGGCACTGGGCAGGAGTCCTGTTCTTCCTGCTGTTATTTTGGAGTTTTCTCCGTTGAATGAGAGGGCTGTCTCATGTGACTTCTTGTTGCACAGAAGGATATGGCTGTTGTTCTTTTTTTGTTGTTTTTTTGTACCTGTGTATCTGTGCCCCGCCTTCTTGGAGATTTAGTGGGATTATGGAAAAGGTTCCTGCTGGGGGATTCAATGCTCACATGGACAGTGATGGAGACACTTGAGGAACAGCCCCCCGTGATTGAGCCTGAGTGCGTTGTTGCTGGACGTCTGTGCTAATCCTGGATTGTTCATCACATACAGCTTTTTTGAGCATAAGGGTGTTCTTTGGTACACGTGACACCAAAGCAGCCTAGGTCAGCGGTTGATGATTGATTTGGTGATCACGTTATTATACCAGTGACTGTGTGACTTGGGCACCACATAATGGCAAGGGAAGTCAGATGGTGTGGTAAGTTTAACCGACTTGGAAGATCTGAACTAGTTGTGATGGTTCTCTGGGAAGGTGTGGTAGAAGAACCTGTATAGACGGTCTTTAAGTCACTCCATTCCACAGGAGTTCGGGGACGTGGAGTCACAGTGGTCCGCGGTAAAGGCCTCCGTTGTTGAAGCAGGTGCTTTGAGTTGTGGCCAGATAATTGTTGGTATGTGGCAGGAACTCAAGAACCTGCTGGTGGGCACCTGCAGTGAGGGAAGCCATCAGATCTTTCATGTATAGTTAGCAGTGCACACAGGTCTCCAGAATCGGCAGATACTGGCGGGCAACAATAGAAGGACCGCAGCCTCAGCGGTTGCAGAGTCACAAACTCAGATGTGAGAGCAGCTTGGAGGGGCCAGAAATTCTGGTCTGCCTCAAAGCAGTTCTGACAAACCATGAGATGATTCAGGAATGGGAGCCTGTTCTTAGCCCAAGCTGTTTTCAGCCAGAGTGGAGTGCTGCTTCCCTGGACTAGGGTTAGCCACCACACACACACACACACACACACACACACACACACACACACACACACACACACACACACACACACACACACACACACACACACACACACACAAATGGAAACATTGTTAACATTGTTTGGATTCCTCATTTCATAAAGTTTCTAAAATGTCTAGTTTTCAAACTGTCCAAATGATTTTAATGACCCTCTGAGTCATTACAGAAGGAACCTGATTGTACCGGGAGCAGTTCATGTCACTATGTCTAATTATGTGAGGACGTGTGTGTGTGTGTGTGTGTGTGTGTGTGTGTGTGTGTGTGTGTGTGTGTGTGTGTGTGTGTGTGTGTGTGCGCGCGCACATTTCATTGTGTGACATCTGTGTGAAGTGTGTCGTAGGTGGTGTGTATTTTTTCACTTATCTGGAGCAGTGAATTATTCCTTGGGGCCTAGACTGATTTAGAGCACTATATTCAGCCACCATGTGTCAGAGCTCTGCTTCTCTCTCTTTCTCTCTCATCTCTCCATTCCATCTCTTCTTTCCCCTTTATTTCATTCTCCTCCAGTCTGAGCTCTCGCTCTCTCTCTCTCTCTCTCTCTCTCTCTCTCTCTCTCTCTCTCTCTCTCTCTCTCTCTCACCAGCAGAGTTTCGATGGACTCCATCACCTTCACGCCAGCTGAACATGACCTTAGGACATCCCTGGATCACTCGGTTAGCAGCTTCTGCAGCAGAACTTTCTTTTCAAACATAAACTGAATGAAGACTTACCAGCCTGTTACATGACACGTGCACAGCTGGATGCCAGGCGTCTTATTCTGGTTGCTCCCTTTAGAGTTCACCACAGCAGATCATCTGTCTCTATCTCCCCCTGTCCTCTTCATCTTCTTCTGTCACACTAGTTCTCTCTCAACACGTCCATAAACCTCTTTTGTCTTTCTTTTGTCTTGCCTCATGGCTCCATCATCACCATCATTCTCTTAACATTCTCTGCATCCCTCCTCTGTATGTCCAAACCATCTCAAGATAAGATAAGAGATAAAAATTAATTTTATTACTCCAACACAGTGGAAATCTGAGTGTCACTCTAGCCTCCCTGACCTCGTCTCCAAGCAGTCTGAGCCGTGCTATCTCTTAGTCCATGGGCCAAGCAGGTTTTCTGTAACAGTTAAAGAGACTAAATGACACTTAGAATCCAGCCTCAGTGTACCATGGCCCACATAAAACTGTATGAAAGTCATCCCAGGGTGGTAGTTGTAGCCAGGTAGGGCTCAATGAAGGGTTACACAGAGGTCAGAATTTTAAAATGCTCCAGTCATGTTGACAAATATACCGCATTATTTGTCTGATCATAACAATCCAAAAAAGGCATAGTTTGGCCTATGAATGACTGAATGTTCTTGAATTGCGGGGTAAAAACAGAGAAAATGGTGCCAAAGGTCAGTTTCTGTTTGTACAGGTGTTAAAAATTAAAGTTGCTCCAATTTTTCGTAAGAAGTGATGCAAATTATTGGTTGAGTTAATCGAGTTTCAAAAAGAAATAGTTTGCATCATGTGTCGTGCTTAATTATCACGTTACAGGGTAACATGTCACATGTCAGAGAATCCAATGGATGTCGACCTTGTTTGACCGTTATTTTGGAGACCAAACATTCAACACTGTCAGACTGTTCCATTTATTCATCCTTTTATTTCAATCGATAATTTGCATCACTTTTTACTGAAATTGGAGCACTTTTAACTTTTGACCCCTGTACAAACTGAACTTGACCTTTGTCACATATTTTGCTGTTTTTACCCCATAACTCCAGAACATTCAGTCATAGATAGTCCAAACTATACCTTTTTGGAATCATTATGATCAAACAAACATGATTGGAGCATTTTTAAATTCTGACCTCTGTAACCCTTCATTGGGATGGCTATTATACATTTTTGCGTAGCTCATGGTACACTGAGGCTGGATTCTAAGTGTCATTTAGTCCCCTTAAGTGGTACCCATTAGGTCAAAATTGATGACTGGCTTGTGGACTAGAGTGTTCAGAACACAAAAGTGAGAAGGTCTAAATGATTAATAATAAATCAATTCAGTAATTGCTTAATTAACATAAAACTTGCTGTTACTTTTTGGTGTCATGCTTTAAACATGGTCATGTCAGGTTTCCATGGCAACTCTGGCCTTTTCTACCCCTCCAGTGTCTCCTTTTCTTCAGGATCTTCAGGAGCAGTGTGTCATCCTCCTTGCAGTTTGTTGATTGCAGACACTCCGCTGAAGTATTTTGTAGAGTTCTGTGGGAAGTCTGTCACAGACAGCAGAGGAAAGCCGGCGTCAGGCTTTAGGATGGGATCAGGCTGAGTTTGGCACATTCGTCCACTCAAGAATTTCCACTTTGTGTCAGTAGAACAGATTAAAAGCTGCAGCAGTTAACCTCAACATTAAAATGTTTCCTCTTTTGACCCCCAAGTTTCTTCCACCGGGCCGTAAAGGAAACAATGTGGCTCTGGAAGCTCGCAAGCTTCCAGAGCTGTTAAATTTTGGGAGAGTTTTTGGCAGAGGATTTGTGGCTTGGTTAGCACGGTAGCTTAGTGGTTAGCACTGTTGCCATATAACAAGAAGGTCATGAGGTCGATTCTCACCCTTTCTGTGTGGAGTTTGCATGTTCTCCCCATATTTGTGTGGGTTCCCTCCGAGTGCTCCAGCTTCCTCCCACATCCAAAGACATCCAGGTTACGTGGACTGAAAACTTTAACTTGTCTGTATGTGTCCCTGTGACAGACTGGCGTCCTGTCCAGGATGAACCCGCCTCACGCCCTCTGACTGCTGGGATAGTCTCCAGGCCCTATGACCCTTAATTTGGGTAATCGGTTGAAGATGAGTGAGTGAGTGGGATTTTGGGCTGATCAGTGCTTGTATTTTTTTGTAGAAATGTTTGATTTTATTGATTTCATCCTTCCACAGGTAGGAGAAGTAAAGTAGTAGGAGTTCAAAGTTGGACTAAAATGTTATTTGCTAAAAAAAAAAAAAAAATCCTGTTTTGCTTCATTTCAGAAACAGTCACATATAGTGACCTAAATTTTTGGATTTGCCTGTAATACCAGCAGGTGTGCATCTGTGATTGATTTGTTTTTCAGAAAATTCCTGAGAAATTGTTTGATTTCATATGCAACAAAATGCCACCAGTGGAGTTGAAGGCAGTGTAACAGTGATGTCTGCAGGAACTCGTGGAAATCCCTGGGAGGCAACGAACGTTATCTCTGGGAAGATTTCTGGATGGGATGGTGGAATTCTACATCCAGGGTTGATCTGGAGATGCCTGTGCCAGAGTTTTTTTTTTTTAAATGAGATGTTGCAAACTGACAAACAGACAGTGCTCGATAGATTCTTTCGCCTGGTTTGTTGGCTGGGTCACAGACAGTCGGGGTCTGAGGACCTGCTGCAGCCTTCATCTGCCTTCACAGCCGTTTGGGTTACAAGCCGTCACCTCCTCTTCCTGAGCCGCCATTGACAACTTCTTGCTTCACCAGAGCCCCGTTCGCCGTCTCGTGTCCAGGGTTCCTGTTGGGCCTTCATGGTTACTCAAGTGGCCATGTGGTATATAAGATCTCCACCGTATTTCAACTCAGCAAGCATTTCTCTACTAGATCTGTTTCCTGCGTGTCACGACATGGACAAGGGGTTGGATTTTGACACAGAAACAAAAAGTATCACTGTTCAGAAATACAGGACAGGCGGGCACAGTTGCGGTGAACTGCAGAAGCAGTGCTCAGCGTTTTTCTAAGGTGAGGTGGAAACGGAGTGTGGTTGTTGGGTGTCAGGGTGACCTATGATGTCACCTGAAAATGTCTACAGCCCTGCTGTTCTTGTGTTCTCTCTTCATAGTATTCAGTCATACAAGTTGTACAAAGTACTTTTAGTACCAAGCAGAAAGTCAGGCCAGTCCTTCCTTCCGCCTCTTTCTCACCGTACCGTGATGTTCTGATTACAGCTTTGGTGCTGAAAATGGATCACGAGTTAAATATAGAACATCTGTTCCTCTAGTTTTATGGCGCTACTTCCCACACAACCTGCCGCGTATTTATATGTTAACCTAATTACACGACTACTCGCACTGCGGTCGACCCAGACGGCTCAAGTTTCCTGCTTCTTGACGTCAGATGTTCTGTTTGATTTTTGCACAAATGTGTGCTGCACACATCTACTGTATTTAGCAACCGAGTGGACCTTAGTTACGCCACATTAGGCGGCAGAAGTGAGGTCGTCCTCAGACGGCTGACCGTGTTTTGACGCTGGTCGGTGAAGACTTTCAGTTCATCGTGGTTACAGTAAACGGGGGAAATTGACAGGAAAGGCTTTATGGTTGGCACACATAGTTACGAGAACATGGGCGCTAACACTTAATGTGTAGTCACGTTTAGAGGTTTGTCACTACGGTCCACCCTTCAGTTTCACAGGCAGGGGACAGATTGTGTTTCCTTTGACAGCTGACTTGAGGGACATTGACCAGATTATCAGCGTGTGCTGGTTCAGATTTATCCTGCAAAAATAAGAGTTGGCAGCCACGTTCTCTTGAATGTTGCGTATTGGTAACAACAGCGCACAAACACAGACCTGCAACGACCCACACCACCGAGTGTGACGAGTCCTCCCGTTAGTCTCTGTCACCATGGAAACATCACTTTCTAATTGATAAGTACAACACAACAAATAATCTCTTCAACGTATGAAACAGAGTTGTGAGCTTTGATTGTCAACATTCTGGACAACAAAACAAAATCTGAATGTCACAGAAGTCCGCTTTAACCCTTTAGATGTTTGTGATGTCATACAGCAGCAAATTTAAAGAAATGAATGATGATGATGATGATGACATAACCCATAACAACAGACGGACGAGTGCGACAACATAACCTCTGACAACACGGACGAGTGCGACGACATAACCTCTGACAACACGGACGAGTGCGATGACATAACCTCTGACAACACGGACGAGTGCGACGACATAACCTATAACAACAGACGGACGAGTGCGATGACATAACCTTTAACAACAGACGGATGAGTGCGACGACATAACCTCTGACAACATGGACGAGTGCGACGACATAACCTCTGACAACATGGACGAGTGCGACGACATAACCTCTGACAACATGGACGAGTGCGATGACATAACCTCTGACAACATGGACGAGTGCGACGACATAACCTCTGACAACAGACAGACAAGTGCAACGACATAACCTATGACAACAAATGGATGAGTGCGACGACATAACCTATAACAACAGATGGACGAGTGCGATGACATAACCTCTGACAACACGGACGAGTGCGACGACATAACCTCTGACAACACGGACGAGTGCGACGACATAACCTCTGACAACACGGACGAGTGCGACGACATAACCTCTGACAACAGACGGACGATTGCGACGACATAACCTCTGACAGCAGACGGACGGGTGCGACAACATAACCTCTGACAGCAGACGGACGGGTGCGACGACATAACCTATAAAAACAGACGGACGGGTGCGACGACATAACCTATAAAAACAGACGGACGAGTGCGACAACATAACCTGTGACATGTACGAGTGCGACGAGGTAACCTGTGACAACATGTACGAGTGCGACGACATAACCTCTGACAACACGGACGAGTGCGACGACATAACCTCTGACAACAGACGGACGAGTGCGACGACGGACGGGTGCGACGACATAACCTATAAAAACATACGGACGAGTGCGACAACATAACCTGTGACAACACGTACGAGTGCGACGACATAACCTCTGACAACACGTACGAGTGCGACGACATAACCTCTGACAACACGGACGAGTGCGACGACATAACCTCTGACAACAGACGGACGAGTGCGACGACATAACCTCTGACAGCAGACGGACGAGTGCAACGACATAACCTATAACAACAGACGGACGAGTGCGACAACATAACCTATGACAACAGACGGACGAGTGCGACGACATAACCTTTGACAACAGACGGACGAGTGCGACGACATAACCTATGACAACAGACGGACGAGTGCGATGACATAACCTATGAAAACAGACGGACGAGTGCGACGACATAACCTCTGAAAACAGACGGACGAGTGCGACGACATAACCTCTGAAAACAGACGGACGAGTGCACTGACATAGCCTCTGACAACAGACGTGCGAGTGGGACGACATAACCGATGACAGCAGACGGACGATTGCGACGACATAACCTCTGACAGCAGACGGACGGGTGCGACGACATAACCTCTGACAGCAGACAGACGGGTGCGACGACATAACCTATAAAAACAGACGGACGGGTGCGACGACATAACCTATAAAAACAGACGGACGAGTGCGACGACATAACCTCTGACAACACGGACGAGTGCGATGACATAATCTCTGACAACAGACGGACGAGTGCGATGACATAACCTCTGACAGCAGACGGACGAGTGCAACGACATAACCTATAACAACAGACGGACGAGTGCGACAACATAACCTATGACAACAGACGGACGAGTGCGACGACATAACCTTTGACAACAGACGGACGAGTGCGACGACATAACCTTTGACAACAGACGGACGAGTGCAACGACATAACCTATGACAACAGACGGACGAGTGCGACGACATAACCACTGAAAACAGACGGACGAGTGCGACGACATAACCTCTGAAAACAGACGGACGAGTGCACTGACATAGTCTCTGACAACAGACGTGCGAGTGGGACGACATAACCGATGACAGCAGACGGACGAGTGGGACGACATAACCGATGACAGCAGACGGACGAGTGCACTGACATAGCCTCTGACAACAGACGGACGAGTGCACTGACATAACCTCTGACAACAGACGGACGAGTGCACTGACATAGCCTATGACAACAGACGGACGAGTGCGACGACATAACCTATGACAACAGACGGACGAGTGCGACGACATAGCCTCTGACAATTGACGGACGAGTGCACTGACATAGCCTCTGACAACAGATGTGTGATGACACATGGGTGTAACAACATAACCTCTGATAACAGAGACGAGTGCAACAACAGACAGATGAGTGTCATGACATAACTTCTGACAACGGACATTTGAGTGTAAGAACAGGGACACGGGTGCAGCGACATGACCTCTGGTAACAGACAGACGAGTGCAACAACAGACAGCATGACAGCATAAGGTGTGATAACAGATGAGTGTGACAACAGACAGACGAGTGTGACACTCAGCAAACAATGACAGAGAAGTCTGGAGAGAAGTGTTGAATCTGACCCCAACTGGAGTGTTAAAACGTAGCACAACAATGAAACACACCAGAAACCATGTAGGTAATCGTGGTTTTATCTTTGTGTAGTTTTGCTCTTTAGCATTTCTGGAGAAAAGTCATTGATGCCGTGTTTGAGTGGCGCGGAGGGCTGGCGTTTCACTGCTGTTCCTGCTCCTGTCGTTGCTCTAGGCAACTTAAATGACTTGGGTTCTCGTAATTTGGTGTCCAGGCTTTGTTGCTGGGTTTGATTTCAACAGATGATCCAGGCACATCGAGGAGGACGTGTTCTTTCTCTTGTTCTGATCTTGAATCTGTTCTCTGGTGGATGGAGTTTCTGACTCAGCTCTTACAGCCTTCTTCAGATTGTTGTATGGCTGGGGGGCCTGGCTGCCTTTTTGTTTCTGTCTTTTGTTTTTCCTTCCAGGTGGCTTGCATTTGGGACTGAGTGGCTGTGTTGCTGAGGTTATCAGGACCTCACCCTGATCACCTGCGGCTCGTCAGGACTCACAGCTGTGGTGCATCTATATGGATTGGAACATGGTGGCATTTAAGACTGGAGTGTACAGTGTGTATTTGCCAGAGACTCGACCTTGTGACCAGACGGGTGAGATCGTCGTCTCGGGAGCCATCTCATCATCAGTGGATGCAGAGAACGTCCAGGGTTTGATGCACGGTCTGTGAAAGAGGAGGGGGTGAGGTCTCACGCTCGTCAGCACACTTCCTGAGGTACGTTAGATTTTGTGACTAACGTTTATACAGTCAGTAAATGTGGTGTCCCTCACGCCTTATTATATTGAGCTGTACGTTAGTCATGTATCGGCTTCCACTGCAGTGGAGTTTTGTGAACTGGATGTTCCATGCCTGCAGGTTGGGAAGCTGATTAGTAATTAAGCCAGGAAGTGTTTGCTGTTTATGTACACCTTTGAGTGGTCTCTCTGTGTGTAGAGTGTGGACTCACATAATGGTTCCTTCTTTCACAGACTCGGTTTGTTGCGGCCACCTGGGGGGTGTCGGCGGGGTCCTTGGGTCCGAACGGCTTCTGGCTCCGGACCGTTAGCGCTGCTGGGAGCGCACCGTATCACCACCACGCCAGACCACACACTCTTTTGTTGTTTTGTATCACATCACTGTTATGTATTAAATTCAGTTAGCCTTTGTACCGTGCTCTGCTTATTTCATACTGGGTCCTTCAAACGCTGGTCGGTTCTCCGAGCTGCGTCCGACACATAACAGTAGTCTCTGGCCAAACATCACGGACCCAGCGGTAGCAGAGACGGTAACGCGCCGGGAAGGCGGCAGCAGACGTTCAGTAGTTATCCGGATCAGTTGCGGGTGCTCTCCGCCCGGATGGTGCGTGTTTGAGACCCATTACTGAATACTGATTTGTGCTCTCTTGCAGCCGTGTTCCTGTGTTTGTGCCTTATCCGTGGGTCGTGGTGGAGTGTGACTGGCGACGGCTTCGCGTCACGCTCCGACCGGATAAGAGGTTTAAACGGGAGCTGCAAGAGTGTGTCTGTAATGGGTGCACGCGCACGGCGGAGCTCTGTGGCACGGGTCGCTGAGCTTCCTGTGTTACAGTTGTAGCCCCGTTTCCCCGGATAAAGATAACTACTGCGTCTGTTGTATCAGCTCCGGCGTTATTTAGTTGAGCACATTTTGGTTGTGTGTTGCACACAGCTGCGCACGGAGATGCAGCTCGTTTGTTTTCTGTCACCAAAGGGGTTTTTTTCATTTTTAGCACTTTGGCTCCCTTTTTTGGTGACTTAGTCACATTACCGTTAAGCTCTTAAGTTAGAACAGGTGTGTTCGATTTGTTTGAGCTTAACGGTATACGTCACTGATTTGTTTTGTGTTAGTTCATTTCGTGTGGGTGTTTTTTGAGTTGGTTTTTGTGTGGGATTTATTTTTTTTTTTCCACTGTTTGTGTCTGGGGTTGTGACCCTGCAGCCTGTCTAAGAAGACAAAAAAAAAAAAAAAAACAAGGACCCAAACAACTGTATGTTGGTCTGTTAGTCTTTCTTTTTGTTTCACCTCCCCAGGGTTTGATGGGACGGTCCCCTGGGGGGTGATGGGGTGGTACTTGGGTTTTTTTTTTTTCTTTTTTTTGTTTGTTTTTGTTATGCCCTCTCTTCTCCTCTGGCTCCAGCCGGGTGAGCCGTAGTGTCGGCGTTGCTGGAGTGGTGCAGTTTGGTTATACTGGCTGTTTCCCGGGTAACCTCTGCACCTGGGTGGGGGGGGGGGGGGGGGGGTTTGATTCCCTGTTCCACCTCCGGCTTCAGCACGCCTTTGGCCATCTGCCATCGGCGTGGCTGAGGTTTGGGGCAGTGGGATATACCCGCAGCTAGTGGCTGGTGTAGAAGTCGGAGGAGTGGCGCCGTTTTGTGCCGTTTGCCATAACCGCTGTTCCACTCCTCCCGGTTGGCTTCTGGGGTATAGTCACGGTTGGTGACACTGGACGTGCTTCCAGTTTCCACTGCGCCAAGGGGGTGGGGTTGGGGTTGTTTTGTTTGTATGTTGTTTTTTTTCTCTCTTCTTGTTTTTCCCCCCAGTTTCCGCCCTCAGGGTTTGACTGTGGTGTCCTCTGGGGGGGAAAGGGCTGTGGGTCCGGTCCATCTAGCCATAGACGGCCGGGGCTGGGTCCGTTGGTCATGAGGGGAGGCGTCTCCTGGGGTTGACGAGTGGTCCTCTGGGAGGCGCTGGGAGTCCCCGTGGGTGACGTTGGATCCCAGAGGGACCTCGGCTGTGGTTATTACTCCTGGAGCTGGCGGGAAGTCCTCTGGGGGGTGTTGGTCCCTACATGTCGTTTTGGGGGGGGGGGGGGGGGGGGGTTTAGCGCTTTTATTTGTAAGCTTAAGTTTGGGGTTTTTCTTTCTCCTCTTCCCGGGGTTTGATAGGACGGTCCCCTGGGGAGGGGGGGGTGGTTTGGTTGTTTATGTTTGTCTTTTTTGTTTTATGACTAATGACCGCACATGGTTGGATAAAGGCTGACCGCACAGGTTTAAGAACTCCTGGCCACACCTGTGCTAAGTGACTGACTGAAACAAAGGCAAGGATGCAGCCAGAGGAGAGGACATCAACCATTCTGTTGGAAGACGAATGCAGATGCGGTTTCCAGCCATGGTCCCTGGAGGGGGGTGTTTCTCCTGGGCCAGGTTTGTGTGGTCGCCGGGAGGCTTCCCGTGAGGGTGGGGTACTGTTGTATGGCTGGGGGGCCTGGCTGCCTTTTTGTTTCTGTCTTTTGTTTTTCCTTCCAGGTGGCTTGCATTTGGGACTGAGTGGCTGTGTTGCTGAGGTTATCAGGACCTCACCCTGATCACCTGCGGCTCGTCAGGACTCACAGCTGTGTTGCATCTATATGGATTGGAACATGGTGGCATTTAAGACTGGAGTGTACAGTGTGTATTTGCCAGAGACTCGACCTTGTGACCAGACGGGTGAGATCGTCGTCTCTGGAGCCATCTCATCATCAGTGGATGCAGAGAACGTCCAGGGTTTGATGCACGGTCTGTGAAAGAGGAGGGGGTGAGGTCTCACGCTCGTCAGCACACTTCCTGAGGTACGTTAGATTTTGTGACTAACGTTTATACAGTCAGTAAATGTGGTGTCCCTCACACCTTATTATATTGAGCTGTACGTTAGTCATGTATCGGCTTCCACTGCAGTGGAGTTTTGTGAACTGAATGTTCCATGCCTGCAGGTTGGGAAGCTGATTAGTAATTAAGCCAGGAAGTGTTTGCTGTTTATGTACACCTTTGAGTGGTCTCTCTGTGTGTAGAGTGTGGACTCACATAATGGTTCCTTCTTTCACAGACTCGGTTTGTTGCGGCCACCTGGGGGGTGTCGGCGGGGTCCTTGGGTCCGAACGGCTTCTGGCTCCGGACCGTCAGCGCTGCTGGGAGCGCACCGTATCACCACCACGCCAGACCGCACACTCTTTTGTTGTTTTGTATCACATCACTGTTATGTATTAAATTCAGTTAGCCTTTGTACCGTGCTCTGCTTATTTCATACTGGGTCCTTCAAACGCTGGTCGGTTCTCCGAGCTGCGTCCGACACATAACACAGATACTTTGTTTCTTTTTGTCTTTAAGCTTGAGTTGAATAGAATAGTAGGAATCAAACTTGTGACCTTTCTGTAGAGGTCAGTGATATGAGTTGTTGCTGTCTCCGAGACGTTCATATAGAGCTTGTGTTGCATGCTGCTGCGTCCACCACAAAGCAGTTCATATGTTTCTGAACTTGGGAGTCCAGAAGTGTAATAAAAACAAAACAAAAAAACACTGATTTGGACTTGCCAGCGAGTCTATGGACCCCAGAGGACTAATGCTGGTGCGTCTGTTGCCAGTGTGCTGTGAGGGCGGCAACACAAGGCCGAGTCCTGGTTCTGGAGGGTCTGGAAAAAGCTGAGCGGAACGTTCTTCCTGTCCTCAACAACCTCCTGGAGAACAGAGAGATGCAGCTGGAGGATGGACGCTTTCTGATGTCAGCGGAGCGTTACGACAAGCTACTGCAGGTCAGTCTCTCAAATCCGGGTCAGTGTCATCAATGGTAAGGGTCAAAGTTCACAGCATACTGGAAGTTTGGGTTTCTTTGTGGTTTTTATTGTATGTGGCAGGAGCACAGCAAAGACATTCTGGACAATTGGAAGATTGTCCGTGTCAGTGAGGACTTCAGGGTCATTGCTCTCGGCCTTCCTGTTCCAAAGTACAAAGGTCACCCACTGGACCCTCCTCTCCGCTCGCGCTTCCAGGCCAGAGACATCTATTACCTACCATTTAAGGTCAGTCACTGATCCAACCTGGATAAGATCATCAGTCCTACAGCTGCATGTATTAGTCATGTGACAGGTGGGCGTCTCCATTCTGCATTGTCATCCAGAAAGTTACCTTTGTTGTCTTGTAGGCCTTGAGCCAGACCCGTGAAAGTGGGCGTGTTGTTCCCACCGGGTGGTAAAACCTATCACCCGTAATTTAGTTGGTATGCGTATATCCCTAGCAACGGGATAATTATGTATTGTGGCCGTCCCAGGGCAGTAGCTGTAGCCAGGTAGGGGTCAGTGAAGGATTGCACAGGGGTCAACATTTAAAAATTCTCCAGTCCTATTGAGAAGTACACCACATTGTGTGTCTCATCATAAGAGTTCCAAAAAGGTGCAGTTTGGACTATATGACTGAATGTTACAGGGTAAAAACACTAAGAATGCTGACAAAGGTCAGTTTCAGTTTGTACAGGGGTCAAAAGTTAAAGTTGCTCCAATTTTTGTAAAAAGTGATGCAAATTATTGGTTAACAGGCTTCTTAAAAAGAATAGTTTGCACCATGTTAAGGGGTAACACACATCATGGATTCCAGTGGATGTTATCCTTGTGGAGACGCTTTGATTTGTTTCTTTCAGGACCAGCTGGAGCTGTTGTACACCGCAGGACCAAATGTTGCTGCAGAAAAGTAAATGCAAATCCAAACTGGATTGACGTCTCTGTGCTGTAACTGATTGTCAGTGTGTATGTGTGTGTGTGAGTAACTGTTGTGTTACATCGTGTTTCTCAGGGTGTCCCAGCTGCTGTCATTAGCCACAACACTCTGTTCTCAGGAATCTTCAAACCTGGGCCTTCCTGATTTCCCTCTAGACATTCTGCTTCCTGCCATCCATCTGCTGGTAAGAAACCTGAAACCTTTTTGCTTTTCTCAGAGACATTAAAGTTTCTTGAGGACCAGGGACATGGCGTCTGATTCACATGGTTCTGTGTGTGTGTTGTTGCAGAATGTTTTCCCCACGCTGTCCTTCCAGCAGTTTATCCAGAGACTTTACCCCTACAACAGCATCCTGGGCAGAGAGGGGCGGACGGCTGTGGAGGGTGTGCTCAGTGTAAGAACACAGAAATGTTATGAAACCAAACCAAATGTAAACAAGGTGCAGTAGATTAGTGCAAAAGTAGTGGAGTAAGGAAGAAAAGTGATTCACCCCCACTCAGCCAGCTCAGGTCAGGCTGCCAAATCCACTGCTCTCCAGAACTGCTCTGGGTCTGCAACCCATTCGCAGTGGTCACCATTTATCTGCTGCAGCCAGGTGAAACGTGAGCATGTCCTTGGTCTTCTCCAGCTGCTGGGGTCCTCAACACTGAGGCACCACATTCTGGATCATATCCAGAGGAACACACCACATGGCCAGAATGTCGTAGCTGATGCTCCCTCACAATGCGAGTGATCCTCCTCATCTTCATCTCACTAAGTAATTGTTCAACACACTCCATTTCAGCTGTGCCTAAGGATCCTCTCAAGAAACCTGGTACTGAAGACAGTCAGTTTTCAGCTTTGGTCACTGGTTGGAGTGTAAGTCCCAACAATTTATTAAGACAGGAAATACTAGCAACCTGAACACTTGGACCTCATTCTCCTGCAAAGATATCATGATCGCCAAACACCTCTGACATGGTTGTGTCCTTCAGTGTACACTGTCCCAGCTTACATCTTGCATCCTGCTACTATGTGCTGGTGTGTCTCTGGGGTACATTTACACAGCCTGCATCTTGGGTCCTGTCGGCTGTGGTAGACTCCTGCCTCTATGGATCTGGTGCTTTGGCCCTCTTGTACTAGCATGATCAGAGCTTCTGTGCTGTCCTTTAGTCCGGCCTTTTCTAGCCACTGCTAGGACTTCTTGATGTCAGCCACTTCCTCTATATGCCAATGGTACATCCCATGGAGGGTCTTGATCTTGGTCATGGATGCTCCTCATCTCATCCTATCCTGGATCGTGGCTCTGACACTCACTATTCCTTGCCCTCCCTCTTTCTGTTGCTCATAGACCTTCAGGGTGCTGGACTTTGGTTGGAAACCTCCATGCATTAGGAGTTTTTGCGTCTTGACATCAGTGCCATCTATTTAATTCTAATTCAACTTGGAAAAGTTGTTCTTTACCTTAGTCTGATTTCTGGCACTGAGAAAAGGAAGCTAGTCTCTCATAGTCCGGACAGTAGGAGCTGAATGCAGCCATAAGCAGGTCGCAAGGTGGCCATCAGTTATGGCGGATCTGTATTTTGACTTGATGATTTTCAAATGTGTAAAGGCAGACTCACACAAATATGTTGATCCAAAAAGTGCAGTCAAATTCTGTGCAGTTTCTCTGAGGTTGGGGTGCTTCTCTTTCTCTATTAGATTCCAGAATTGGACATTCATGTCAGGTGTTTTTCTGGATTTGAGCTCAATGTCATTTTTCAGTGTGAGGGTCTCATTCTCAATAGCACAAATATCCTGGTTGGAGAGTGATGCCACTTTGGACGTCACACTGTCCACAGCTGTATTTCCCCAAATGATAAACAGAGAAAACTGACAACAGGCTCAATGGATGCAAAAAACATTTGTAAGAAAGGCTAAATCCAACTATCTGTCTTCTAGCTGTGCATATTCAGCATGGGTTGAACGTTTCAGAAATTCTTTATTTTCCAGCAACAATTCAGAAAACTGTTCCAGAAATTTACCTCTGCTGAGCCACCTAACATCTGTGTGCAGCAGCAGATCTGTGTGTTCTGCACCTGTCTACTCCAGCTGCACATGGAGTAATGGCCTCTGTAGACTCATCCACATCCATCACATCTCCCGTATTTAAAGTCTTCATACACAACCTTTGATAGTGAATTATACGACTTTTCAATTCCTGGAGTTTTCGGGCGCGCAGAGGGGATTTAAGTTTGCATCATCGCGCTTGTGGATCATCCTGAAATGTGTTCCAAATTCCCTTTCTTTGGTAAAGCCACATTTACATTGCAGTTAAGACTGATGGACTTTTCATTCAAATAATTAAAAAAAGTAATCCTTCTCCCACTCTGAATGAAAATGATAAGTTTTAGTTTTTTATGTTTCTGCCATTGTAGTATCCACTCACTCTAGTCTAGTTTCTCGCGCCCTTTCGACCCTGCACATGTGCAGATAGAAAGAAGCGCATGACTTTTTTTTTTTTTCATGTAGTCATCTGATAGACAGCGATCGACTGGTTGAGCACGCTGGCTGTAGACAACCTACTCTTCAGTGACGGAGACTGTCCTAACAGGCTCCATTATCAGCGGGTGTCACGCTGTAATGTTTGTGGTTCCCTTTGTCTCACTTGTTTCTGAAAAGCTAAAAATATATTCATTTTAATGCAGAGATTGTGTGATGTCCCTTTTCTAGAGATTTGAACTTCTGGATGGTCATCGCCAGCCAGCAGCCAGTGGCATTCTGAGCATTTCCTTGTCTCAGGACCTGGAGGGCCACGTAGATGTGACGTTATGTGGATCTGAGGGGAACGTAACCTTTCAGGTACACGCTCTGTTCGATGGCTGTGAAGCTGCAGTCTGTTAGCATGTTATCAACAAACCAGTGTGAAAATGTGAAATGTTTTGGAAAACAGCGCAGGTTACAGTGGTTATTTATATCGCACTTGTTCATAGCTGATTGCACAATTCATTGTGCTTTAACATTTACATTAACTCAGCGCCGATCATAGGTGTCACCTGAATCCAGAAAGGACAAAGAGGGTGCAGGTTTCTTTGTAACCAACAACTGTACCAGGTGATCTCATTGATGAACTCATCCCGTCTGCTGTTAATCAGTGAAATATTCGTCCTGGGTCTTCCCCGGGGCCTCCTCCCAGTTGGACATGCCTGGAAGACCTGCTTAGGAAGATGACCAGGGAGCATCCTCACAGGTGCCCGAACCACCTCAAATGGCGCCTTTTGATGCGAAGAACTAGCTGCTCTACTCTTAGTGTCCAGGAGTGTAAGTCCAGATACCCGATGGAGGAATCTCATTTTTGCTGCTTGTATCTACGATGTTATTCTTTCAGTCATTTCTCAAAGCTCATGAGCAGAGGACAGGAGCATAAATCGACTGTAAATTGAGAGCCTTGCCTTCCGGCTCAGCTCTTTCTTTACCACGGGTCTGGTGCAACGTCCGTAAAATGGTAAATGGTCTGCATTTATGTAGCGCTTTCCCATCGGCGTCACAAGCTCAAACCGCTTTACAATGATGCCTTGCATTCACCCATTCACACAGACACACTGATGTCAGGGTGCTGCCATGCAAGGTGCTCACTACACATCAGGAGCAACTAGGGGATTAGGACCTTGCCCAAGGGCCCTTAGTGATTTTCCGGTCTGGCTGGGCTTTGAACCAAGGATCCACTGGTCTGAAGCCCAGCGTTTAACCACAAGACCATCACATCCCTCATAAAATTTCAGATGAAACCCCAGTCATTCTGTCAATCTCATCCTGCAATTTACTCCAACTTATGAACAAGACCCTGATACTTAAACTCCTCCACTTGGGACAGTAATTCTCCCCTGACCCAGAGGGGCCAGTCCACAGTTTGCTGACAGACCATGGTCTCAGATTTGGAGGTGCTGATTCTCATCCCAGTCGCTTCACACTCAGCCTCAAACCTGCTCAGTGCACATCGGCGGTCACCACCTGATGAAGCCAGCAGAACCACATCATCTGCAAAAAGCAGAGATGTAACTCTGAGGTCACCAAATTGGACACCCTACAATCCCTGACTGGCCCTTGAAATCCCGTCCATGAACATCAGAAACAGGACTGGTGACAAGGGTGACAACGGGCATCCCTGGTGGAGTCCAACACCCACGAGAAACAGGTCTGATGCTCCTACTTTGGTCATATGGAGACCAAATCGCACGTTGCAGCGTATGTGGTACCCCATACTCACGCAGCATTCTGAAGTATAAATTGTAATCCTTGATGTTTTCTGTTTTCTATTTGCAAGTTAGAAAGTTCCTTGTTTTCACTCAGGTTTGCCACAGCAGATCTGATCTGCTGTGGTTTTTACATCAGCTGCTCATCCTGATGCAACTCCACATTACATGGAGAATGGGCAGTGCCAGTCAAATACATCAGTTATACTATATGTTAAAGAAAACAAATGTCTTCATTCTGTTTTTTAAAGACGCAACAGAGTCAGACTGTTTTATCCCAAATGGCAAACTACTCCATAAAAATGCTGCACAGTAAGAAGAAACTCTGTGGCCCACAGAACACGGATGGACACACACACAAACACACACACACACACACACACACGGCAGTGCTGGAATCAGAGAGCGCAAACTAACCAAGAAATCAGACCTCACATGAACGGGGATCCAATGAAGTTTGGTTAAAATAGGGATAATATAGTCAAACGTCTTGGTCCTGGTTAGAACTCCAGCATCAGCTTTCTGAACCAACTGGTGACCCTTAATATTCGTGTGTACTAAACCGGAATTCCAGATGAAACAAAAAACATGAATTAACGTCTATGCATCAGCCAGAGACAACATCGGACTAATCTTTACTATATTATCGTCTGTCCTCCGCAAAACCACAGTTCACTCCTCCATACTGCTGTCCAACTGAGAATTTATTCTGCCCAAACCACTTCAAATAAGATCCAGTATGTTTTCCAACGTGTGTTTATTTGTCCATCTTGCCTCTTTTTGGAATTTAAAAGTCCTTCTGTTTAGTAACAGCACATTCTGTGGGGTGCACATGTGCTACAATGAGTTCCTGTCCATTGTTAACCTCACCCCCAAGGAGACACAAAGTGACTTCCACTTTCAGAAGAAAAAAAGTGCTTTTTTTCCCACAGTGCCATTTTCTTTGACAGATGCTGTTTATACACTGGATTGACTTTTACTCAGGAAAATATGGTCTGACATTGAGAAAAGCTGAAAATCAAAACACAGGACGAAACAGCAGGCGAGAGCTGCCTTCTTCAAAGATCCCTGCAAATGGTTGGACACAGTCCATCTAACCTACGAATATCACTGTTGGCTAGTAACTTTGAAAAATGGAGCCAATTATTCCAAACAATGCAGTGGTGTCCAGCTGTTGAGGTGTATTGTTTTTCTTTAAAAGCTTTACAAAAAGAATATATTTAAACATTATACAACCCCTGGCAAAAATTATGGAATCACTGGCCTCGGAGGATGTTCATTCTGTTGTTTAATTTTGTAGAAAAAAAGCAGATCACAGACATGACACAAAACTAAAGTCATTTCAAATGGCAACTTTCTGGCTTTAAGAAACACTATAAGAAATCAAGAAAAAAAGATTGTGGCAGTCAGTAACGGTTACTTTTTTAGACCAAGCAGAGGGAAAAAAATATGGACTCACTCAATTCTGAGGAATAAATTATGGAATCACCCTGTAAATTTCCATCCCCAAAACTAACACCTGCATCAAATCACATCTGCTCGTTGACATTAACCCTATGTCATGAAATTGACCCTATGTGTCTTTTTGCAAGGAATGTTTTCACAGTTTTTGCTCTATGGCAAGATGCATTATCTTCTTGAAAAATGATTTCATCATCTTTAAACATCAGAAAAGTGTCCAAAATATTAACATAAAGTTGTGCATTTATTGATGATGTAATGACAGCCATCTCCCCAGTGCCTTTACATGACATGCAGCCCCATATCATCAATGACTGTGGAAATTTACATGTTCTCTTCAGGCAGTCATCTTTATAAATCTCATTGGAAGTTTTGCTTCTGCCTTCACCCTTTCATCCACACAGGTTCTCTGTACGTTGTTCTTTTTATGTTTTGTTATTGTCTTTATTGTTGTTCCTCTGTGTGCTGATTAAATAAATTCATTCATTCTTGACATATATCAAGCAAATATCATGAAGCCTGTGAGATCCTGGCGACTCCACAAACGCGTCTGCCATTTTTCCCCTCCAAGTAAATTGAGAGTCACCATTTCATATCGCTGCCATGTTGGTTTAGTTCATGTGAAGGTTGGGTAGACGTCGGACTGTGGTAGATTGTAGTTTTTCCAGTTTTCTAGCATGTTTTCGTGAGTTTGTGACACACCAAGTTTTTCATTTCACAGATTTTACAGAGTGATGGACCTGTTTGTTGATATTTCTTGGTCCAGGTCCCAGCCGGCACCAAGGAGCCCCGCCCACCCAACAGCAACCCTGCCTTCATCAGTACACCAAGCCACGCCCAGCTTCTGGCTGAGATGATACAGTCACACATGGTTCATGACTTGTGTCTCATCGGAGCAAAGGTGGCCAATGCAAAAATCACCATGAGAGTAATCCCTGGAACAATTGTCTGGTGTTTCCTAGATGTGACCTGTCCTGTTTTCCAGGGTTGTGGGAAGTCGGTAATTGCCAGAGAGTTTGCGGAGATGTTGGGTTACAGCATCGAGCCTGTGATGCTTTATCAGGTAAATGTTTAGTTCTCAGAATGTACTTTTCCCTGCTTCTGACTGCATATTTGAACTGGAGTCACCAAAGAGTGGAGGGCAGAGATCACATGATCTCTTGTGTTTGTGTGTTGATTTCAGTGCGGACAAGTTATCTGGGAAAATTTCAACATAGTTTTGTAGGTTGATTGATAATACCTGGGTCTGGACAGAGCTGGTGAATCTTTGGTGATGGTCTGGATCTGTTTTCTGGGTCATGTTTCTTTAAAACTCTGAGATCATCTGGACCTGTCTCCATGATAGGGTATTTTAGGGTTAAAGGGGATCAAGATTCAGAGGTTTTGAAAAGATTGATGAAGTTTAAGTGTGTTGAGTCAGTGGGAGCTGAAGAACTGGGAGCAGAAGTAGTCCAGAGGGCAGTCTGCATGGAACAACTGGACGAGGGTCTCAGGAGTGTTCTGTGGCTAAAGAAGACCAAAGGTGAAAAGCCACATTAGTAAGACGGTGGTGAAACCAGTTGTGATGCATGGGTCTGTCACATGGGCAGTGAAGGGAATGAGTGATGAGATGACTGTGAGGATGGACAGAACAAAGGAAGACCTGAAAGACAGGAAAGTCGAGGAGCGTGCCGCAGCTCTGCAGTCGGGGCGCCCTCCGCAGCTCTGCAGTCGGGGCGCCCTCCGTAGCTCTGCAGTCGAGGCGCCTGCTGCAGCTCTGCAGTCGAGGTGCATGCCGCAGCTCTGCAGTCAAGATGCCCGCTGTAGCTCTGCAGTCGAGGCGCCCGCTGTAGCTCTGCAGTCGAGGCGCCCGCTGTAGCTCTGCAGTCGAGGCGCCCGCTGTAGCTCTGCAGTCGAGCCGCATGCCGCAGCTCTGCAGTCAAGATGCCCGCTGTAGCTCTGCAGTCGAGGCACCCGCTGTAGCTCTGCAGTCGAGCCGCATGCCGCAGCTCTGCAGTTGAGATGCCCGCTGTAGCTCTGCAGTCAAGGCACCCGGTGTAGCTCTGCAGTCAAGGTGCCCACTGCAGCTCTGCACTCGGGGCGCCCACTGCAGCTCTGGAGTTACTGCATTTAAAACATGCCATCGGGCTGCTTTTGTGATTGTTGTTTGGAGAGATGAGGGCTCTGAGTGTAGAATGTTTAATGCCGTTTTTATAGTTACAGTCAGATTATCGCTCCAAAGATGGAGGAAGGAAGCAGTTCCTCTCTGGCCTCTTCCCACCACAGCTGATGGCCTCCTAGTAAAGTGCTGCTGTGGTTTCTGTGAATAACCATCTATCATAGACTCTTTTGAACGACCTCAGTCAGTTGATAATTGTGCTGGAAATGTTTGGGTTGTAGTATTAATGGACGCATCACGCTGCAGCCATATTTAGCTGGATGACATCAGGCATGGAGTTTGATTTGGGAATGTGATGTACTACTGAAAAAACTCCCTTTTGGGAAATCTGTGACATGTGGGGATCGAGTGGCATCTATTCATGTTTCTTCATTCATGCCCCACACACACACACACACACACACATCTTTTTGGTTTGAAGGAAGACTGGTCGTCACTGCTCCACTGTGGCCTTTAATCCAGAGTGATTCATTCCTTAATTCATTGGTACTCATTCATTGATATTGATGCAAGATTTTTTTTTTTTTAAATCAATCTTTGGATGTATGAATCCATCTGTGGGAATTAAAATGAACATACAACCCCAATTCCAATGAAGTTGGGACGTTGTGTAAAATGTAAATAAAAACAGAATACAATGATTTTCAAATCCTCTTCAACCTATATTCAATTGAATACACCACAAAGACAAGATATTGAATGTTCAAACTGATAAACTTTATTGTTTTTTGTGTAAATATTTGCTCATTTTGAAATGGATGCCTGCAACACGTTTCAAAAAAGCTGGGACAGTGGTATGTTTACCGCTGTGTTACATCACCTTTCCTTCTAACAACACTCTAAGCGTTTGGGAATTGAGGACACTAATTGTTGAAGCTTTGTAGGTGGAATTCTTTCCCATTCTTGCTTGATGTACGACTTCAGCTGTTCAACAGTCCGGGGTCTCAGTTTTCGTATTTTGCGCTTCATAATGCGCCACACATTTTCAATGGGCGACAGGTCTGGACTGCAGGCAGGCCAGTCTAGTACCCACACTCTTTTACTATGAAGCCACGCTGTTGGAACACTGCAGAATGTGTCTTGGCATTGTCTTGCTGAAATAAGCAGGGACGTCCCTGAAAAAGACTTTGCATGGACGGCAGCATGTGTTGCTCCAAAACCTGGATGTACCTTTCAGCGTTGATGGTGCCATCACAGATGTGTAAGTTGTCCATGCCATGGGCACTAACACACCCCCATACCATCACAGATGCTGGCTTTTGAACTTTGTGCTGGTAACAATCTGGATGGTCTTTTTCCTCTTTTGTCCAGAGGACATGGCATCCATGATTTCCAAAAACAATTTCAAATGTGGACTCATCAGTCCACAGCACACTTTTCCACTTTGTGTCTGTCCATTTTAAATGAGCTCGGGCCCAGAGGAGGCAGCGGCGTTTCTGGATGTTGTTGATGTATGACTGTCACTTTTTTAATGCAGTACTGACTGGGGGATCAAAGGTCACGGGCATTCAGTGTTGGATTTCAGCCTTGCCGCTTACATGTAGAAAGTTCTCCAGATTCTCTGAATCTTCTGATTATATTATGGACTGTAGATGATGGAATCCCTAAATTCCTTGCAATTGAACATTGAGAAACATTGTTCTTAAACTGTTGGACTATTTTTTCATGCAGTTGTTCACAAAGTGGTGATCCTCACCCCATCTTTGCTTGTGAGCAGCTGAGCCTTTTGGGGATGCTCCTTTTATACCCAATCATGACACTGGCCTGTTTCCAATTAACCTGTTCATCTGTGGAATGTTCCAAGCAGGTGTTCTTTGAGCATTCATCAACTTTCCCAGTCTTTTGTTGCCCCGTCCCAGCTTTTTTGAAACGTGTTGCAGGCATCCATATTTGCAAAAAAACAATAAAGTTTATCAGGTTGAACATTAAATATCTTGTCTTTGTGGTGTATTCAATTGAATATAGGTTGAAGAGGATTTGCAACTCATTATACGCGTATTCTGGTTTTATTTACATTTCACACAATGCTCCAACTTAATTGGAATTGGGGTTGTACTTGTGAAGTGGCAGTTGCTGTGGCAGGCCAGCTCATTCAGATGGTTTCATATATCACAGTGTTGATGAGCAGATTTGGAGGCTCAGACTTCAGGTTTGACTATCGTCTGGATGTCTGCTGTCTTACTAAACGTTTTATGTTTGTCTGTTCATCTTTGTGGATGTATCTGATCAAATTCAGATGTCTGCTGTGAAGAAGCTTCAGAGGTGTTGCTCTGTCCCACAAAACCAGTTCAGCGTGATGCTTAGTGACCTTAAATTGCTTTCTCTTCATATGGGACACTGTGTGGTCATTTGTTGCTCTTTTGTCACACCCACATGTCAGCCTTTTTCTTTTCATGGTTCACCTCTCTGTCCCCGCCCTTCTCTTTGGCCTGGCTTTGTCCTTCCAGGACATGACGGCCAGAGACCTCCTGCAGCAGCGGTACACCCTCCCTAACGGCGACACGGCGTGGAGGCCGTCTCCGCTGGTCACAGCTGCCACTGAGGGCAAGTTACTGGTGCTGGATGGAATCCACAGAGTCAACCTGGGAACACTCACTGTGCTTTCCAGGTACACACACACACACACACACACACACACACACACACACACACACACACACACACACACACACACACACACACACACACACACACCATAACAGGAGGATGATGTCATCGTCTGAGGCATTAGCCATCTCTGTCTGATGCCTCAGATGAGGCGTGGACGGTGCACCGGCATCACGGTCGTTACCAGTGTGACAGGTGACAGTGCGGCATGACATGGATTGCGCAATACAGTCAACACCACGAAAATGCAGAGCGCATGTTAAAAATAACATGCCGGAATAATGAATGATAAGGTCACATGTTCATTTGTTTTGAGATTAATAAACATTTTGGCACATCAATAGGTCTCCTGTGGTGGCCTTCATCCCCCCTTGTTTTGATGAGTTAAAACACCTGTTAAAATACTAGTTATGTAATTTTCACATAAACACACCATAGTCATTATGATTCATTATGTTAAGTTTTTCACCCAAATTTTAATTTTGAAGGAACAGATGTGAAAATAAATCCAGTCCAACTTTTGCTCACAAAAGATGTTTATTAAATGAGTGAAAGAGAAGTTTTTTCCTCCAGAACCTTTGCTTTAATTCTTTAGACGCTGTCCTCCCTGCTCTAGAGTGGAAGCTCCTGAGACATTTGTCCTCGGTGTCAAACGAGTGATCAGTAATGTTGTCCACACAGATATCCTGACCAGAAAATGGACCGAAAACATCCAGAAACCTGGACTTAGGCAGGACCACGTTCCTCTCTACACCTCTACGGTGGAATTGAAACACGTGCACATTGTGTTCAGTTTTAATTCATTTAATTTAATAAAAAATTTTTTAATTTTATTTATTTTCATGTATATAGTGCCAAATCACAACAGAGTTGCCTCAAGGCGCTTCACACAAGTAAGGTTTAACCTTACTAACCCCCAGCTCTATGACCCGCAGACTTCTTATTCACCCCAGGGACACAAAGTAATCCTGCACCCTGAGAATGCAAAGCCCGGGCCGGTACGTAAGATTTAATTAGGTCAGCTAGGTAGGGAGGTGCCAGTCCATGAATAATTTTATAGGTTAGTAGCAGAACCTTAAAATCTGATCTCACTGGGACAGGAAGCCAGTGAAGAGACGCCACAATGGGTGTAATGTGGTCGAACTTTCTGCTTCGTGTCAAACGTCTGGCAGCAGCATTTTGAACCAATTGGAGAGCCCTAATGCTGGAATGCGGTAAACCAGAAAATGGAACATTGCGGTAATCCAGTCTAGAAGAGATAAACGCATGAATCAGGGTCTCAGCATCAGCCATAGACAGGATGGGACGAATCTTCACTATATTTCGCAGGTGGAAGAAAGCAGTCCTAGTAATATCTCTAATGTGGAAGTCAAAGGACAACGTAGGATCAAAATTACCCCAAGGTTCCTCACTTTGTCAGTGTGATCTTGATTGTTTCATTGTGACTCCGCCCTTGCACACACACAGTCGCACAGATGAGCGTTGTGTTTTGTGTTCCAGGTTGCTCCATGACAGGGAGCTGGATCTTTATGATGGCACGAGGTTGCTGAGGTTTGACAGATACCAGAAGCTCAAAGAGCAACTGCAGCTCAGTGACCAGGAACTTCAGGAGAGGTAGGTACCAGATGCACACACACACACACACACACACACACACACACACACACACACACACACACACACACACACACACACACACACACACACACACACACGAGGAGGTAAATGGAGAACATTGTTCCAAATGTATTGTCTGTTGTCTTGAGGGTGCTGTTTCTTCAGGTGGTGACTCTGGTTCATGGGTCATCATGGCTTACTGTGTAACAGGCAAAACATCAGATCACACAAAATCTCCTACTTTCTGTATATTTTCTGTGTTATGAGGCCCTCACTTACACTGCCAAAGATCAGTCTCGCTGCCAACGATCAGTCGCGTTACGTACATTAAAGCATAGATAAGAGAGAACTGTCTCTGTGTGTGTCTCAGAGTCAGGCAACAGTATACACATAAAATGCACAACCGATGACAATTGTAAAGCAACTTTTAAACAACATAAGAGGAAAGACTCATGAAAAAAACAAAAATAAACCTGATGTTGTTGCAGGCTTCATCTCAGGGACCTTTGGTGGCTTCTGTCCACTCTGTGATCTGACGAGTTTTAAATCTTTACACCTTATAAAAGAGGAACATAAAGGCGCACTGACAGATGACTAACAAACTCAGAGCAGAGTGCTGAGCGGTATGGCCTCAAATTACGAACAGCACCGCCATCATCTGATCAGAAATCGAACATGTGAAGGCGGGCATTTGAGAAATGAAGGACGCCCTAATGGCCTGGTCAGATGAGGTTTTTTTACTACAGCCGAGGGTGACAGATCTTCAAACTCAGGTTGTAACATCCAAAGACGGCCACGAGGAGTTACAAGTTACACTGCGGGTGAAACACTGCAGAGATCTTTAGGTGAACATGAGAGAGGGATAATCTGATGTAAACTGAAAGCCACGCTGCCATATGCCCAGACGACACTCTCAGGGTTAGCAAAATCAGAGCTGCATTCACGGACACACCGAAGTCACTACAAGGATGTAAACAAGTCCAATACCCTCTGCTGTATCTGGCCAGGCTGAGACGTTCACACAAACGAGGGCAAGGAATGAAGAACCTGAAGACTGACTGCATCTTTACCTGTGACGGTAATCCTGCATTTACACATAATGACGACAAGTCACAAATGCCACGAAGTATATGTTCTTGGCTGCTGATCATGAATGTGATGATTCGGGGCAGAGGTGTCAGGTGTCCTCAGGAATTGTTGCAACCTGTTACCACGCGTTACGATTAATGGCACGTATCGCTGGGGAATTATCACGAACCATTACGCACGGTTAAGAATAATCTTCCATGCTGTTGCGCATAACAGCGCATCGTTAACAGTTATCACATTGTGAATCAGGCGAATTGTCTCCATACACCCCTCATATTCATCCTACCGTCAGCTGATAAACAGTTTACTCCAGATTGCTCCTCAAAATCCAGGTGAATCCACAGAAGAACTTTGTGATTGCATGCTTAGTTGGGCTCTGTGCCGTGGAGCCAGATGTCTGGCTGCACGCGGCTCTCCTCTGGCTCAGACTCATTCTCTCGAACATCAGGCACAACAGCAGGTGGAACACTTGCAGGAGAGCACTGAGGAGCCTTGGAACGAGACTTAGCCGACTTGGTGTCATTGTCCTTCTTGCGGTGCAGCAGGGGTTTAGTTGTGCGCATGTGCCTCTGCCTATGTGTAAACGCAGCGTAAGAACTGTGAGAGTCGCTACACATTCACACGTTCACATCCTCAATATTGTTCATTTTCTTTTAAAATCCTAACACCACCTTAAATGTTTGTGTGTGCGTGTGTGCGAGAGAGATTGGGTGATTGTCATTTTTTTTTTTTATCTGCATCTGATTCCTTGTTACTGCGGTGCTTTGTGCCTGATGGACTCTGGTTTAAATGGAAGGACAGGTGCCACTCTGGTGGAGAAGATGCCCCTGGTGTGCAAATTGTCCCCACCCATCTGCACCCAGTGGTGGACTTTGTTCATGTATTTCCCACCATTGAAATAGGAAAGTGATGCTCTGACTTGCCCCAAATGCACTTGCGCTCTCTGCACATGTCCATTTTGTGTCCACCGTCAAAGTGGGGCCCACACAGGCTCCTCCTACACGCTCTGGCTGTGGCGGCTTGTTCTCTCTCTCTCTCTCTCTCTCTCTCTCTCTCTGCTTCTGCGTTGTGTTGGACTCCCCGACTCCCAACAGGACGCGACCTCGTGCTCTTCGGCACGGGAGGCGGACGCTCTGTCCAGTCGTCCCGGGCTCTGGCCTGAGTGGCCTGAGAATCCTTTAGCTGTCGGGGGCGTGAGGCCTGTTGACTACCACATGCACAGCGACTCCTGCTGGCCTCCGTCACACGGCACAGACTGTAAACTTTGGTGTTTTTGATGGTATTTGTGGATGTTATTACGCGTTCAGACATTTCATCATAAAAAGTATTTATTTTTGCACTTTCTTAAAAAATGGCAACATATGAAGGACATAAAGTGCCATAAATTAAAAAGGCATTGATGTCGTAAAATGGAGGAAAGTTGTGCTCACAGTTTTGCCTTTACCTGAGACAAAAAGACAGAAATCCAAACATATTTCACAGGGGCGCAACATCAACTGTTTTATCACTTAATCTGATGATTATTGTTTGGATTAATCATAATTAATTGGGTAGGCCACAAAAGGGTGAAAAATATTGATTTGTGTTTCTCAAAGCCCACAATGATGTCATCAATGGTCTTGTTTTGTCCACAACCCGAAAGCTGTAAAGTTTCCTGTCAGAAAGGATGAAAGAAACCAGAAAATGTTCACATTTAAGAAGCTGAAATCAGAGAATCTGGACATTAACTAAAGACTCGTTGGTGATGGATTTAATAACTGGTTAATAATTAATGGAGAGATTGTTGGGGCTCTCGTCGCAGTCTTGTGCTGCTTGTTGGAGATCATCTGCTCTGCTCAGACGTCATTTGTTTCTGCAGCAGACGTTCTGTCACAGTGGATGGTTGGTCGTCCATCAGCTGGCGTTAGTGTTGTGGTCGACTGTTTGAAGGAGTCAGTGGAACTGTTCTGACATCAGTCAGCAGGAAGTCATCCTGTCCTTGTTTGGGGTTAAATAAAGAACTGCGTGGGTGTTGGGGAGCATCATACTTGCCGCCGTCTGTAAGATGATTGGAAATGTTCCCAAAGATGTTCTGACGAGGAGTTGATCTGACGTCTTGCTCCTGGTGTTTTGGGCTTTGGAGGCCAGAATGGACGGACGTGTGGTCTCCTTCCGGGGCCAGGCCACGCCTCCTTCAGGACATCTGCACTTCTGATACTCACCCCTGGTGTTGCTAAAATGTGCAACTGTCAAACATAATTATCTCTAAGAAGATGTGAACAAACTCTTCTTGTTGTCACCTTGCTTTCAGATTCAGATGTTTATTGGTCTTGATGGGGACGCACAAAGATCTGAGTCTAAGAATACAAATTTTAAATCAGTATTTATTGAATCAATAAAATTTTAACATTAATAGCAGCGGCACTGATTATCAAAGAGCCACACGGTGGCAGAAGGATTTGGGTTCCCTCCAGGTGATCTGGATTCCTTCCAACTCCAAAGACATGCTGGTTTTTAGGTGAACTGGAAACTTTAAAATGACTGTAGGTGTGAGTGAGAGTGTGGCTGTGTTTGTCTGTCTATATGTGGCTCTGTGACCACCTGACGTCCTGTCCAGGGTGTCCCTGCCTCTCGTCCAATCACGACTGGGATATGCTCCAGCCTGCTGTGACCTTTAGTTGAGATAAGCAAAAATGAATGATTGAATTAATTAATTCATTTTGGACATTTTAGTCGTGTGAATGTTGGAGTTTTTATTCATATAAGAATTTATTTGAAACAAGATATCCAGCTGCACTGGCAAGTAACTTTATTTTACAAATATTCTTTTTTTAATGAACCAGTTCCCTGATGTGCAGTTCCCAGTGGGGGGTGCTGCTGCACTGTATGGCACATATTTTAGTTTTTAGCCATTTATTTCATGTTACGCTATTTTTGTGACCCAAACACTTTGGAAAACCCATTTTTAACACCAAAACAGTTCATCCATTTAAATAAAGGTGTATTTTCACTAAAGATTTGAAGAATTTCTAAAAACACAGTTCATATTTTCAGCTTTAGAGCCAAATTGTATCTTCTGTCTTGTGTTCTAGTCAAATATGTGTCTCACATTCAGAAAGCTGAGATCGCTGTGAAGATTTAGATATGCAGCACATGGGCAGCTGGACGTGCCGGTGAGCCCATGGACCCCTGACGGTCAACTCTGATTGATCTGAGCCACTCGGAGGTTGGAGTGCTGTTACGTTTCAGATTTCAGCCTGATGACCGAATGCTGTTGGGTCCGTTCCCTCGCCGTCACACGCTCACGCTTGACTATTGGGTTGATGCTGCTTCCAGAAAGCCTGACATTTGGGTCATCACGAGTTTGTGATGTTGCATGAACTGAGCAGAGCTTTTCACGTGGACATGTGCACACATTGTTTCCCACCTCTTTGTCAGGTTGGCGCCTTCAACTCGTCTGTACTTGAAGGCTTTTGGGGAATTTCCAGAGGAATTGTTTTGATATTTCAAAAACATTTTCCCTCTTTGCTCTTTTGTACTTTGCTGAAACATAATAATTATCTTTTAAAAACTGTTTCACAAAATTATTTCTGTCACGTTTAAAAATTTTAATTATGACAGATGCATAAAACACAAAGAAGCTGGAAAAGATTTTGTGACACGTTGTGTATTTGGACACTGTGGACTGCAGGACGTCTTGGAGACATGTTTTTTATCATCCTGCATTAATGCACTGTCTTCTTTTTGACTGTAAACCACTTCTGTGGGTTGTTTTTTTCCAAATAAGTCAACTTGTGAAGATTGTGTGTGTTACTGTGCATGTGTCTGTGCACGTACATCTTGAAAATCCCACTCAGGCTGGCAGGAAGGTTTGTGGTTGAGGCCAAAATAAACCAACTTCCTGTTCCACCAGTGACTCAGACAAAACAAGAGAGAGAGAGAGAGAGAGAGAGAGAGAGAGAGAGAGAGAGAGAGAGAGAGAGAGAGAGAGAGAGAGAGAGTGTGTGTGTCTGTATATACTGTGATGTTAATGTTCTAATGGTCAGGATGCAGAATCACAGATATGAGTCTGTCCTCAAAATCAAACTCTCCAACGTTCTCATGCATAAATGAAAAGTGACTCATGATGAACATTTACAGAAATCTGTGTGTGTGTGTGGGGGGGGGGGGGGGGCATCTGGCCCTATCCCTTGCAGGGATTTGGAAAAGTCCTAATTTATGCCACAGGACCTCTATTTTACCTCCAACTGCTGGACTGAACATTCAGATGTACAGGAACTGCAGGCATCCCTGAACGTCTTTCTGGTCCTGGTGTTTCCTGTCTTACTGTCGGGTTGTGAGACTCGGACTGGTTGCCTTTGGCATTCTGTCTTGTTGGAGGATCTTCTGGAATGACTTTGTGTCAGGAGGACCGTTTGGGAGTCAGGTGAAATGTGTCACGTGCATTCTGAGGATCATCACCATCCATTTCCTATCCATGTGGTGTATTTCTCTGCCTGAGCGTTGAGGACCCTGGGTGCTGGAGAAGGACAAGAACATGCTAGGGTGGTTGTCATTGAAGACCTAAAGCGGTTCTGTGTTTTTGCTTACGTCTTTACACTCAGTCACAGGAAAAAAGAAGCTGCGACTTTCACAGTAAAAGTATTTAAATGGTAAAATGGTAAATGGGCTCCATTTATATAGCACTTTTGCATCTGCATCAGATGCTCAAAGCGTATTTGTCATGAGGAGGACCCTTTTGCATTGAAACACTTTTATTCTGAAGTGCCTTTAGTAACATGAGCTACCTCAGGTGCTGTTTAACTTTGCTGCCAGCAGTATTTAGCAGTCTGGTGGAGGTGGGGCCTTTGTCCATTGGCGCGGGCCTATGTGGCATGTGCAGAGAGTGAACAGGACGGTCCGGCTCTGATCGGAGCAAACAGGTGACGCAGGCTGAAGAGCCAAACAGAAAGAGCAGAGTCAGACCAAATGTTAAAAAAAGTTTCTGCAGCACATTTGTAAGAGCTTTTGTTGCTTTGATGCGCACATTAAAGTTGGCATGAATGAAAAGTTTTCAATCTCCTGGGACGTTGACGGCGCTGACTGCAGTAATGTGTCCGGCTCCAGCCCTGCAGCTCTGAGGGGAACGGACTCTGAACCAGCTGTCAGGGCTCATCCTCAGGAGGCCCAAACACTGTCAACAGGAACCTGTCCTTTCTGCTTCCATCTGTGTCCTGTGTGTGTTCCAGGTCCGTCTTCCCCATCCATCCATCGTTCCGGGTGCTGGCCCTGGCCGAGCCACCTGTGGTGGGTGCCGGCACGCCTGCCGGCTCCAGTAAGGGTCAGCAGTGGCTGAGCCCAGAGCTGCTCACCATGTTCCTGTACCACAGTATCGCTCCGCTGGCAAAAGCAGAGGAGCTCAGCCTCATCCGGACTCTGGTGAGAGTGACGTGCTGACATCATGCCCACTGTGGAACCAGCATACAGTTTAGTTTGTTCTAAATAAACAGCCCGGTAAAGAATCTGTGTTATTCATCACCTTCCAGAGCAGGAACAGCCAGTGTCTGTGACGGAGCAGAACAGACAGGTTTTGTTTTTTTGGACAGTGAGCTGGATGAGCTCTCAGTCTTTTATAGATGTTACCTGTTCAGACGGTGTCACACGGTGACGAAGCAAACCAAAGTAAAGCCGTCCGGTAGGTAAGCTACTTGGGAAGGTGCTGTTTGGTGAATACACTTCTCCTGATTGGATATCCAGAGTTCTTCCTGGGGTGACATCTCAGTGGCTTCAAAAGAAGAAGAAGAAGAAAAAAATCCTCCCATGGCTCAATAGGATATTTTATTTTTTTAAAGAGATTTTTCAAAAAAAAAGTCTTGGGAATACACATGCTAATGACATCAACCCCCCCCCCCCTTCCCCCATGATATTCAATTAAAGTAATCAACAAGAAAAGCTTAAAGATGAATTTGGTTCCTTTATTTGTTTAAATTGCTCACCACTCACTCCAAAAATCTGTATTTTAATTTTAGCCTAAACTGTAGCCTGGAGAAGGCCAAGGACACGCCCACGCTTCAGTTGGCTACAACAGATACATGGTTAGTTCAGAGAGGTGGGGATGGACTAGCCATCTGCCTGGGTGGTTGCCATCCAGGACCCAAGGTGATTCTGTGGTGTTGTAGGTGCGACAGACCACGGCACCAGCACATGCTCCCAGACTCGTCTTATAGCCTTGCATTAATTAACTGAGCAGCCAATTGTCGGTGCAGTTTTGGCTCATGCTTGCACTGTTAAAACAGAGGAATGATCTGTACCGCAGATCACATGGTTAATGTTCCACGCGGCGTCTGACAGAACGTGTGACATTTATTCATATTGGTGTTGCTAGGCAGTCATCGTTAAAGTAAATCCTGTGGTGAAACATTAAGCAGTGTGACTGGAATTGGTGTACTGGTAATTTCTGCTTAACTGTAGACTATCACATAGACAATATGACTGTATTAAGTGTTATCCAGTGAAATGAGTTTGGGGGGGGGGTTGGAACGCTTGTTGCGTCTTTGTTAGGGACTAAGCCCACCAAATGATTTGACCCTAGTTCTGCCCCTCATCTGACATCATACCAGCAGACCAGTTTTTGCTGGGCTTTCTGCAGCTGGGAAAGAACTCCCACATGCCTGCTGCGTTGACCCGCAGTACCGCTCCAGCTCCGCTCTGTGTGGACTGCTCGAGTCGGCTCAATAACGCCTTTGAGAAATCTGCTGAGACATATTCGAGTCTCAGTGCTTACTGAGACACAAAGTGTATTGGTAAGTGTGTGCACATTGACAAACTTGTGAGACAAGAGAAAGTACTGCTGGGTGATGAAGTTTGATGTGAGATTCTGCTCAGCTCTTCTTTTTCTTTCGGCTGTTCCTGTTAGGGGTCGCCACAGCAGATCAATCGTTTCCATCTCACCCTGTCCTCTGTATCTTCCTCTGTCACACCAACCACCTGCATGTCCTCTCTCAGCACATCCATGAACCTCCTCTTTGGTCTCCCTCTTCTCCTCCTGCCTGGTGGCTCCATCCTCAGCATCCTTCTCCCTATATACCCTGGGTCCCTCCTCTGCACATGTCCAAACCATCTCAGTCTCGCCTTTCTGACTTTGTCTCCAAACCGTCCCACCTGAGCTGTCCCTCTGATATGTTCATTCCTAATCTTGTCCATTCTTGTCACTCCCAAAGAGAATCTCAACATCTTCAGCTCTGCCACCTCCAGCTCTGCCTCCTGTCTTTTTGTTAGTGCCACTGTCTCTAAACCATACAACATAGCTGGTCTCACTACTGTTTTGTAAACTTTCTCCTTCACTCTTGCTGATATTCTTCGGTCACAAATCACTCCTGCCACCTTTCTCCACCCACTCCACCCTGCCTGCACTCTCTTCTTCACCTCTCTACCACACTCTCCATTACTTTGAACAGTTCTGCTCAGCAATACACAGATACTGTGAGTTGACATCCCGGAAAGAACCCTGGATGTCAGGATCAGTTCAGGTTCAGTCGTAGAGTTGAGGGAATGTTCAGAGCCATTGTACCAGTTGAAACTTGTCTTTTTCACACGGAAACAGAAGACGTCTGACACACTTTTATAATGTCCTCCTTCTCCCACTGGAACATCAGAAGTTCCATTGGACCGTGTGTAACCAAAGGTGCTGTGGTCTATGCATCGATGACACCAGCAGGAAGGAAAGGTTGACATGCTGAACTTTGTTTATACGGATGTCTTCTTTGTTCATGAAGAACAAACAACTAGTTTTTCTAGAGGATGTGAGCAGGATCTGTTCTGATCTTTTCCAGACTCCTGGTGTTCCGCAGGAGGCCATAGAACAGCTGCTGCACCTCAGCCACAGCCTCCAAAACACTGCTGACCCCATGGTGTGTGTGTGTGTGTGTGTGTGTGTGTGTTCCGTAATAAATGTGTGTTTGTGTGCACGTTGTGAGTGTCTGTAAGGATGTGTGTGTACACACCTGTTGCAGTCACTGTGTGTTGTCTGTGATGACTGGTTTGTGTGTGTGTGTGTGTGTGTGTGTGTTCCAGGGACAGTCTCTGGCTGCGTCTTTGTCCACCAGACAGCTCCTGAGGATCTGCCGCCGTCTGTCTCAGCATCCCAAGGAGAGTATCGGCCGTGCTGTCCATAAGGCCTGCCTGTCACGGTTTGCTCTACACACACACACACACACACACACACACACACACACAGTTGATGTGTGACTATGTGCACCTGTGGCTGAACGTGTGTGTGCGTGTGTGTGTGTTTTAGCTTCTTGCCCAGTCTGGCTCGGGCATCTCTCCAGAAGAGTCTTGCACAGTGCTCCATCGAGGACAAACCCGATGCTGCAGAACCCACCTGTGACTACGTCTGTGAGTCGATGCAGAAGGTGTCTGTGTGTTTCACAGACACAGGCAGCTTGTCCAGCTTTGTTTGTATTTGTGGTTTTAAGTATTACACAAACTCACTATCTGAACATTCCTCTGAAGGTTCCTCTTGAGGTTTGTAGTTTCAGTTCTTACTGAGGAAGAGGAAAATTAATTTTTGGAGCTTTATTTCAAACACTCCTTCAGGCTCTGAGCAGGTTCAATGAACCGCAGAGACACACAGACACCCTGTCCTTTTGTGGGGTCAGAGTTACAGAACACGATGCAGTACGTTCACTGTCGCCATTAAATGCTCCGCACTCTGCTATCCGTGTTGCCAGATCTCAAGTGAAACAGGCATAAATAGAAATAATTGATTCGTCAACATCAACAACAGCATTGATCAATTTATACCAGTTATGAAACATACAACCCCTGGCAAAAATTATGGAATCACCGGCCTCGGAGGATGTTCATTCAGTTGTTTAATTTTGTAGAAAAAAAAGCAGATCACAGACATGACACAAAACTAAAGTCATTTCAAATGGCAACTTTCTGGCTTTAAGAAACACTATAAGAAATCAAGAAAAAAAGATTGTGGCAGTCAGTAACGGTTACTTTTTTAGACCAAGCAGAGGAAAAAAATATGGAATCACTCAATTCTGAGGAAAAAATTATGGAATCACCCTGTAAATTTTCATCCCCAAAACTAACACCTGCATCAAATCAGATCTGCTTGTTAGTCTGCATCTAAAAAGGAGTGAACACACCTTGGGGAGCTGTTGCACCAAGTGGACTGACATGAATCATGGCTCCAACACGAGAGATGTCAATTGAAACAAAGGAGAGGATTATCAAACTCTTAAAAGAGGGTAAATCATCACACAATGTTGCAAAAGATGTTGGTTGTTCACAGTCAGCTGTGTCTAAACTCTGGACCAAATACAAACAACATGGGAAGGTTGTTAAAGGCAAACATACTGGTAGACCAAGGAAGACATCAAAGCGTCAAGACAGAAAACTTAAAGCAATAAGTCTCAAAAATCGAAAAATGCACAACAAAACAAATGAGGAACGAATGGGAGGAAACTGGAGTCAACGTCTGTGACCGAACTGTAAGAAACCGCCTAAAGGAAATGGGATTTACATACAGAAAAGCTAAACAAAAGCCATCATTAACACTTAAACAGAAAAAAACAAGGTTACAATGGGCTAAGGAAAAGCAATCGTGGACTGTGGATGACTGGATGAAAGTCATATTCAGTGATGAATCTCGAATCTGCATTGGGCAAGGTGATGATGCAGGAACTTTTGTTTGGTGCCGTTCCAATGAGATTTGTAAAGATGACTGCCTGAAGAGAACATGTAAATTTCCACAGTCATTGATGATATGGGGCTGCATGTCAGGTAAAGGCACTGGGGAGATGGCTGTCATTACATCATCAATAAATGCACAAGTTTACGTTGATATTTTGGACAATTGAAAGGATGTTTGGGGATGATTAAATCATTTTTCAAGATAATGCATCTTGCCATAGAGCAAAAACTGTGAAAACATTCCTTGCAAAAAGACACATAGGGTCAGTGTCATAGCATAGGGTCAATGTCAATGAGCAGATCTGATTTGATGCAGGTGTTAGTTTGGGGGTTGAAAATTTACAGGGTGATTCCATAATTTATTCCTCAGAATTGAGTGATTCCATATTTTTTCCCTCTGCTTGGTCTAAAAAAGTAACTGTTACTGACTGCCACAATCTTTTTTTCTTGATTTCTTATAGTGTTTCTTAAAGCCAGAAAGTTGCCATTTGAAATGACTTTAGTTTTGTGTCATGTGTGTGATCTGCTTTTTTTCTACAAAATTAAACAACTGAATGAACATCATACGAGGCCGGTGATTCCATAATTTTTGCCAGGGGTTGTATATATTTTGTTCTAACTTCAAAAATATGACAATTTGATGATCTAATTTATGTGAGATCAGCTGTTTTTAAGCTTCTATCAAACATGTTCCAGTAAGTTTTAAAGTGGTGTGAAAACACATTTCATAGTTATTCTTTGGCAGCAAAACAAAATGTGAAATCATCAGGAAAAGAAAATGTCCTTAACGGCCTTTAATGTGATTAAAAATTTAAAAAATCAGGTTTTTACAATACTTACACAGTAAGTATTGTAAAAATGGTCATCCCCATTTGAAAAGTGTTAAAGCTGCTTTTTGGTGACTCTTTATCGTCCGTGTTTCCAGCTACCATCATAGACGGTGTTCTGACGATTGGAAACGTATCGGCTCCGGTTTACAGCCCCATTGAAAAAGTCAAAGTTCCCGATGTGCTGTTTTATGATAATCTTCAGGTAACCACTCACTCTGACTCATGCAGCAAGCTTTATCAAGGCTAAAAGTGATTTCAGGGGCTGAGACCGCATCTGTAATTTAGCGCATTTAAAACCTTGGTGCTGAATGAATCACTGCAGACATAAATGTGACTGTCATTCCCTGTGAGCTGTTTGGGTATGCATCTCTTTGTTTTCACTTAATCTTCTTTACCACAGACAACACCACGATTAAATGTGAATGTGAAATGGTCTATTTTTAATGAAATGAAACATAAAATAAATTAATTAATTAAGCTACATGTGACATTTATCATGTCTTTCTTTGTAATAGAAATATAAGTTGAAAGTCCTGTGTACGTGTTTTCAGCACAGCCACAGAGCACAACCATGCGCGGGTGTCTCATGCACAGTCTGTGGACGTATAGAATACATATACACAAGTGATTTTTATTCTGTATCACATCTTCCACGACTATGTGACAGTGAAGAGAATATTGACACTGGAGTGAAATGCTCCCTATCTTGAGAACGCACATTTGAAGCCTCAATTTGTGGCCTCAAACTGAAAGTTTTAGAGGAGCAGTGCAGAATTTGGACTTGTGCTAAACACTGCACACTTCCTGTGACAAACCTTCTTCAAGGACCATTCATGTTTGATTTGGTAAATGTTAAAAAAAGGAACATTTTCAGTTAAAATGTGTGTGTTTGAGTTGTGTTGTGCATAACTTCTTATGGTCATTAAAACACACAGAATCCTCACATCCTGCTGTCTGTGTCACGTTACCGCCTGCTGTCACACACACATTTATTCTTAGTAAATCAACTACAAAATGCTCATGAAACCCGGTGCACAAATGTTTGGAAAGCCCACGTAATTTAGCACCCGTTATCTGCCATCTTAGTAAATTAGGCGCCGAATGACATCATTGCAGCTTTAATATGCAGCTGTAAGTCCGTCAGACACAGGCTGATGTTAAATGTGTCCACAGCACATGATGGTGATGGAGGACATGCTGAAAGACTTTGTTTTAGGAGAGCACCTCCTCCTGGTGGGCAACCAGGTGAGTGACGCAAAGTACACACACGCACAAACACACACACACCTCTAAAGCTACTTGTTAACATCCCCATGAGACACAGTTGATGTTTTGTCCTGCTCCCGTGTGTGTGTCCTCTGAGGAAGTGACAGGTAGTACAAAGTACCAGAGATACAGTACATATAGATCAGGGGTGACTGGCTCTGGACCCTGAGGGCACCCGCCCTTGCTCCACCCACTCATAATTAACTAACTCAGGTGTGCTCGGCCAATCAAGTGCCATGAAATCCAGACTGAGCTCCTCCTCTGGAGGTGCAGCAGATGTAAACCACGTGAGGAAGGTGACCTGGAGCAGTTGGTGACCTCTGGTGTAGGTCATCCTTGTCTTTGTGTGTGTGCTTGATGATGGTTGCCATCAGAATGCTGCTGTTTGTGTCTCAGCATGGACAGTCATGTTCCAAACTTAAGACCTTTGAAGTCACAGCTTCAGTCTTCTGTCTTTGGATTGTGGGAAGAAATGTCATCCGACCGTTCCAAGTGTGTAAACGCAGCGTCACGCTGCTCACACTGCCTGCACGTAAAATGGCTGTTGTCATAGCAACCTGCATCACTGCTGAGCGTCGGACTGATTCTGTGGACTCACTTCTGAGCTTCGTGTTAGCAAGACAAGAACCATCATGGCGTTTGGTGCCAGACCCAGCTGGGACTTGAACTAGCAACCTTCTGCACCAAAGGCCCGTGTTCTGAGTGTAAGTACAGCTGAGTTTCTGCTGCAGTCGTACTTCCTGTTGACTCTTGAAACAGTCAAGCTGCTCTAATGTCTAAACCTAAAAATATATATCCATGTCGACTCAGAATCAGCCTTTTCATTGTTCAATTATTTTCATAATCCAGATCCTGAAAGCAAGAAAACATGGCCACCGAAATGAAAATCACCACACAACATGAACTCAATGCACACACACAACAACTGTGACACACCAACCCTGCCCTGCCCGTTCTGATGTGTGCGGGTGTGTGAGGTCACGTGACCCTGCAGGAACACATTTACCGCTGATCGGATGTTCGGTTTCTTCACAGACTTTTATTTTTTATTTTTTATTTTTTATTTTTCTGCAGGGTGTGGGTAAGAATAAAATAGCGGACCGCTTCTTACACCTTCTGAACCGGCCCAGAGAATACCTCCAGCTCCACAGGTGAGGAGACTCGAGCCGGCCTGAACACCGTTCTTCCACACCAGGTCCACCTGCATTCAAACCACCACGATTCCACAAAATATAAAACTTCAGGAAACACGTCGAAACCATGTGTAACAATCATCCACGAATGGCCACCGCTGTTGTAGTTATGCTAACTGGCTGGATTCTATTGACCAATAAAAGTGAGTCGTACTGCACACCGGAAAACATGGCACGGCAACAAGGTTGGAAAGCCGTCTTCCATAAACTGTGAGCTCCATGGATCCCTGAGGAATTCCTGTATGTGATCATGTTGACCCCAAAGTAACGTGATGAAGATAACCACAGAAAACCCGCGAGCTCCTCCGCAGGCTGGCAGGGAACCAAAGATCCCGTGAAACTGTGTTTTGTGTATGTTTGGCGCTTCGTGCCATCACGTTGTTGCTCGGAAGTTCGAGGGCTCGGGAGAAAAACGTGTGTTTCTCAAACATTCAGCTTGTCCGCTGCGGTGCCAAAATCAATGTTTGTAGGTCGTATCGGTTTCTGAGATGTTCTGCTTCAGTGGGAGGAGCAATGTGACCCTGTGGGAGGGCGGAGCCAGAGACCTTCCAGCTGATTTCAGTGCTTCTAATTTGGGCGGTCCCTCAGCAGAATGTCACACATTCCGATCAAAGAACCATTTGTAGATGTTCTCCCTAACGAACTTTAATAGGAGCTTCAGCTCTGTGGACAACGAGGTCAGAGATCTGACACCAGAGTCAGTGATACATATTAAACATAAGGGAGTGTTTGAGGTAACTTCTGGGAAGAAAAAACCCCCCCACAGTGGGTCTGATGGTGCTCGTCAAGCTTGACCAGAGCTCGTTTTCAGCCGCGTTCTGATCTGTCAACCGATCAGAGTGGTTATTTATTTTGTTAAAGTTGTCTGAAAGGCAGATCCCCGCGTGGCCACGGCCTGGTTATCTGCTGGTGCAGCAGCTAATAATAGAGCGGCGCAGAGGCAGGAAGATCTGTGTCGAGAGCCCACAGAGACGTGGCTCAGAAAAACCAGAGATCCACTTAACTAGGAAAGAAAAGTAGAACGAGTCCCAGGTCACTCTGTGAGGTACCGACGGGGAGGGGCGGGGAATCGTTCTGAGAAAGAACCACCATTTTTTTGGAATAGCTCCTGGGACAAAGAGTGACTGACACCATGTGTCACTGACCAACATCTTTAGTGTCACAACACAACAACCCCAAAACCACGACTGACCACAACTACACACTGATACGGGTTCTGTTAATAGTCCTAGGCTTTGGGAAAAACCTAGCCATGTTGCCTGTAAAAATTAGGCTAACTTTGAAGCACGGGAATTGACTGAGGATACAGTTTTGTGCTTGCTTATGTGACACACCGTAGACCTTTCTGCCACCTGCTGGATGGATGCTGGAAATTAGGAGCAGGTGGGGTTGGAGTTGTAGCCTGAAGTGAGCTTGTCAGAACCTTTGATTTCCAAAGCCTAGGTCTGGTGGTCATCTAATCCACTGTGGGTCATTTTGTAGCACAACACAACAAACCTTCTAGTAACGGCTTCAAACACTAAACTGGTATTTAAAAAGTAAAAGTGTGCTGCAGGTACAGTGAGCCAGTTTAGGGCCCAGTTATCACTTTGTTAAAAAAAAAAAAAAACAACCTAATAATATGAGCCAGGAGGCTCTTCAGAAGAGCATTACAGTAGTTGAGAGATACTGCACCCTGTACTAGGAGCTGGTTAAGTACAGCCTGATTTTCCTTTTGTTAAATTGTGCAAAGTGGCACAACCGTGAGCCAGCATGTCTGATTATGTTGATATTTTGATGTACAGATTGTCTGGCACTGGAGGGATGTATTTGAAGTTGGTCCTCCTTTAATCATGAACATATATACATACCGTATTTTCCGGACTATAAGTCGCACCGGAGTATAAGTCGCACCAGCCACTTTATCCATTATAAAGAAAAACAAACCATAAATAAGTCGCACCGGAGTATAAGTCGCACCAGCCACTTTATCCATTATAAAGAAAAATAAACCATAAATAAGGTCCACTGGACTATAAGTCCCATGGACATACAGGTATGTTAACATGAAAAGTTCAGATGATAATATTGTGACGGCTAACGTTTTCGGATGCATATTTCACCAGTCGCAACTTGTAATCTGCAGAGTATGATTTCTTTTTGGTGGCATTTTTTCGGGCCTTCTCCGTTGTCTTGTTAAGTTATCAGTAACGTTAAAATTTTTATTTTTCTATGGTAGTCAGAAGTCGCAGGAACAGTCACACAAGCCTCGAGTGCCCTCTCGTGAGCTGCATTTTACCTACGGATATGTTTGTATTTTGCGGACCACATTGCGAGCTGAACCGTGCAGCACCTACCTGCGCAGCTCATGACCACCCAGCGGTGTCGATCCAGCTCCTTCCAAGTGCAGACGCTAATCCTCCGCCGTCGCTCAGTGCTCCCATGCAGCTCTCAGCGTCAACTCTGCTCACACTGATATCCAAGGGTTGAAGCTGTTTTGTTAGCCGTCCCGGAATAAACACCATGTTCGTCTGCTTCAAACGCTTTTCACAATCATCGACGCCAGCTCCTTCCAAGTGCACACGCTAATCCTCCGCCGTCGCTCACCCAATGCTCCCACGCAGCTCTCAGCGTCAACTTAAACACTCTGCTCACACTGATATCCAAGGGTTGAAGCTGTTCTGTTCGCCAAGCCGGAATAACAGCAAGCACCGAGTTCGTCAGCTTCACACGCTGTGGGTGAGGTGAGGAATACGCATCCAAAGTTCTGTTCTCTGATTGGTTATCGCGACCAGCGTGAACTATAGGATGGCCGTCATACTACAGTGCCCATGATGCATTGCATTTCCTTTTCCGGTGGCCATTTTAAAACATAGATCGACTCTGTCACGTAAAATTGTTTTGTTACAGTAAATTAATTGAGATCCTACCGGTATATTTTTCATTTATAAGTCGCACCGGAGTATAGGTCGCACCCCAGGCCAAAACATGTAAAAAAGTGCGACTTATAGTCCGGAAAATACGGTATATATATATAGATAGATCCAAGATACGAGCCAAGACCTTGGGGTTACCTGTCTGGAATAATAGATAGAGCTGGGTATTATCTGCGTAACAAGGATATGAGAAGCCCACTTTGAACTGAGGGCAGGAATTTATTCATCAATAAGTCTGATAAATAATTCAATTTAAACCATTCATAGACACGTAATGACCCGTTCTTGTCACTGCGATTTGTTTTTAATCGTGCCTCTCATGTTCTGTCTTTGTCCTCTCTGGATTTGTTACAGTTTGACCAGTTTTTGATCTCCTCTTCAAATAATTTCTGCACATGCATGACAATACATTCATGTGTTTCTTTGACATTTAATAAAAAATGTTTGATCCTTGTTGATCTCTTCATAAATAAATACAGATGAAAAAAATTACTATATTAAATGTTTTAACTGAAGGGTACTTTGATGTGTTGTATTGTCCACATCTATGATTGTTTATTTTTAATGGGCTTTGTTTGTTTGTTTGTTGCTTCCTACAGGGACACGACCATCCAGACACTGACCCTTCAGCCTTCTGTCAGAGAAGGGGTCATTGTTTACGAGGATTCGCCTCTGGTCAGTTGGTAACGCATGTGCACGTACGCTCACACATATACACACTCGTGAGTGCAAAGGCAATCCTTGGTTCAAATCTCTGTCAAACCAGAAAATCACTGAGAGCCCATGAACAAGAAAATGCTAAGGTGATAGGCGGCCGCTAGCCATAAGCTTCACTAACAGACCCCGAATCTAGATAAAGTTGAGGCTGAGACCTGTTCCGTTACTAATAAAATTAATTTAAAAGGTAGAAAGCATAGTTTCATACTCTGCCAGTATGCTAGCCTTACAAAAGGGAGAATAAATTCATCTTATGTCTGGATTTGAAAGTCTCTACAGAATCAGAAACTGATTTATCTCTGTAGGGAGATTATGCCACAAAACAGGTGCACAATCAGAGAAGGCACATGCACACATATTAGCATGTAAATGTTTGCACACCCTCAGATTTCTACACGTTTCAATTTTACTTTGACTAATAAACGATTAAGAAAAAATTCACGATTTTCTGTTCATATTTCTAAATTTCTGCCTTTTACAGTAAAAATGTGGAGTTGTCCTTCCTGCTGGAACTCCACATTATGTACACAGATGGGCACCATGACAGTTTGGTTTCTTATTATGTTCCAAACACACCCATCAGGAATGAAGTCAGTGCATCCTACAATACAACACCTGCTGATGCCCTACATAGTACACTTGACCTATGCAACGTAGGTTGTCACCATAGGGCCCTCTGGGTTCAGTCCCTTTGAGTTCATTCCCTCTGGGTTCATCTCCTGTGGGTTCAGCCCCTCTGAATTAATCCCCTCTGGGTTCATCTCCTGTGGGTTCAGCCCCTCTGGGTTCAGTCTCTCTGGATTAATCCCCTCTGGGTTCAGCCTTTCTGGGTTCAGCCCCTCTGGATTAATCCCCTCTGGGTTCATCCCTTCTGGGTTCATCTCCTCTGGGTTCAGTCCCTCTGGATTAATCCCCTCTGGGTTCATCTCTGTGGGTTCAGCCCCTCTGGATTAATCCCCTCTGGGTTCAGATCCTCTGGGTTTAGTCCCTCTGGGTTCAGTCCCTCTGGGTTTAGTCCCTCTGGGTTCAGCCCCTCTGGATTAATTCCCCCCCCCCCCCCCCCCCACACACACACAGACCACAGCAGAGGTTATAAAAAACTCTCAGGCGTTTGTTTTGGTTGGTGGAAGAAAAATCCAGACACAGAGGGGTAAGATTTTATTTCTGTTCTGTTAAAAACCTGTCGTCGAAAGTTTTACATTAACAATGAGAGACTTTGCAATGTTCCCTGTGAAGGTTTTAGACTCTGTGGATCACCTGTGCTGACCTTTGTGTTATTGTTTTTGGCATTTAACAGCTGCTGTGTGTGTGTGTGTGTGTGTGTGTGTGTGTGTGTGTGTGTGTGTGTGTGTGTGTGTGTGTGTGTGTGTGTGTGTGTGTGTGTGTGTGTGTGTGTGTGTGTGTGTGTGTGTGTGTCCAGGTGACGGCAGTGAAGCTGGGCCACGTACTGGTGATTGACGAGGCGGACAAAGCTCCCACGAATGTCACCTGCATCCTCAAAACGCTGGTGGAGAGCGGCGAGATGATTCTGTCTGATGGTCGGAGAATCGTTGCAGGTACAATCGCACATGTTCAAGCATCCGCACAGGGAGACAAGAGACGTGTCCCAGAGTCAAGCATGTGATGTCCTCAAATAGACAAACACCGGAAAATCCAGACGTCTGCCCCAAAAGGACTTTTCCTTGTAGTGGCACGTCATGGTGTTTGAGAGACTTGGAAAGAAGAGCTTGAACGTAAAGTTGAGGCTGTGCACATGAGCGTGAACAGTGTGTGATAACTGTGACTCTGTCTCATTCATAGATCCACGTGAGGCCGAGCACAGACCCAACACCATCGCCATGCACCCGGACTTCAGGATGGTGGTCCTGGCTAACAGGCCTGGGTTCCCCTTCCTGGGGAATGACTTTTTTGGAGCTCTAGGTACACAGTGACACCAACAGCAAGGCTCAGTTCATCGACTAAAGAAAAGTTTGTGTTTACGAAAGATGATTGATGTCAGATGATGATGTTTGAACAGTGCCAGGTCTGTCCTGTCCTGAATCCAACTTCAAGACACAAAACACAACCAAACATTTGATTCTACACTTTACAAAGTCACTCTTGAAAAACAAGGAAGTTCTGTCAACTTGGACCAGATTTATTTATTGGAGTCATATTTATTATTTTTTATTAAAAACATTCATTGTATTTATTCATTTTCTGTCGCTTATCCAGATCTAGGTCCCTGTAACAGTAGACCAAGCAGCATATCACACCTTCCCTATCCTTGGCCAAGTTCTCTAACTCTTCTTGGGCAAGATGTTCTTAAGCCAGATGGGAAATACAATTTCTCCAGTGTGTCCTGTTTTTTTTTCTTTCTGGGGCCTCACCCCACTTGGATGTGCCTGTAAGATCTTGCATAATGTGGTGCTTGGTCCTGTACCCCGACATAACCAGCAGTACTTTGTAATCTTGGTAATAAAACAGCCATAATTTTGTGTGGAGAACATGAGCTCAGGTAGACCCCCCCCAAAGAACAGGTTGGTCCATCCTGCTTGTAATGACAGAAGGTCCCAGTTGCTGCTTGTTCCTGGAGGTGATGAAGATGTTTCTGCCCAAAGTAATGCAGCTGTGAGGTCGTTCCAGGAGATAGGAGTCTGCTGCTGTCTGAAAGGATGACAGGTTCTCCTCCTGTTAACAGGGGACATCTTTAGCTGCCATGCTGTGGACAATCCAAAGCCCCAGGCAGAGCTGGCGATGCTGAAACAGTACGGCCCCAGCGTTCCCAACGCCACTCTTCAGAAGCTGGTGGCTGCTTTTGGAGACCTGAGGTCCATGGCTGACCAGGGCACCATCACCTACCCCTACTCCACCCGTGAGGTGGTCAACATTGTCAAACATCTCCAGGTAATCAAATACATCAGCTTGATGTCTGTTGGCCGTGTTCCGTCCATCACGTACTTCACTAAATAAGCAGTGATAATATAAAGTCCACACTTGAGTTAAAGTCCAGATGTCCTCTGGGAAAAGGATTGTGCTAAAAGTTAAAGTGTTCATCACTCGGTGCCCCAACTCTGTTGGGGTGGGGGCGTTATATTTCGCTGCTGTCTGTCTGTATGATGCTGTCTGTCTTCAATGATTGAATTCGTTTCTGTCAATGACCTGGGGGAAGCTGGAGGAACGGTCCTTTGGAAAGTGGGGGTCATCAGTCCTCCATATTGACTTGATTTTAATTATAGAATTAATGCTTAAGCACCCACGAACTCACTTCCTTTTCCTGTCATCTTTTCCCTTCCCTTCCTCCTTGTTTTACCTCCTCCCTGCCTAACTCCTCCCATCTGTCACCGTCTTTTCTCCTTCTTTGAACTCAGAGGTTCCCTGGCGAGGGTTTGGCCAAGGTGGTGCGAAACGTCTTCGACTTTGACTCCTACAACAAAGACATGCGAGAGCTTCTGATCGAGGCGCTGCACAGACACGGGATTCCCGTCGGCGCCCGACCCGGTGCTGTCCACCTGGCCAAGGAGTAAGACACCAGGACCCGCCCACGTGCATGTTCACCACTCTCCCGTCATAACCGTTCTGCTTCTTCACATGCAGGCCAGGTCACGTCAGTTCTCGCCAAAGCTCCTCAGCGCCATCTGCCAGACAGAGACCCGTGTGCACGAAACATGATGTCATTACTCTGCACTTTACAGGACATGACCGCACGAACCGTAAATTAACCGAAACACAGCTCACATCCAAACACTGCGTCGGCCCTGTGATCGTTGCCGATGATGACAGCGCTCAAAGAATGAAGCTGAAGTTTTGGGGCAAAGACCATCCATCCATCCATCCATCCATTTTCTTCCGCTTTATCCGCAGTCGGGTCGCAGGGCAGCAGCTCAGGCAAAGCCGCCCAGACCTCCCGATCCACACACACCTCCTCCAGGGGAACCCCAAGACGTTCCTAATTCCAGCCGAGAGACCTAGTCCCTCCAGCGTGTCCTGGGTCTTCCCCGGAGCCTCCTCCCGATGGGACGTGCCCAGAACACCTCTCCAGCGAGGCGTCCAGGGCGCATCTGGAAATGCTGCCTGAGCCACCTCAGTTGGCTCTTTCGACGTGGAGGAGCAGCAGCTCGACTCCGAGCTCCTCCCGAGCGACCGAGCTCCTCACCCTATCTCTAAGGGAGCACCCAGCCATCCTGCGGAGGAAACTCATCTCGGCTGCTTCTACTCGCGATCTTGTTCTTTCGGTCATGAGCCAGATCTCATGACCATAGGTGAGAGTCGAACGTAAATCGATCAGTAAATCGAGAGCTTTGCCCCCCTACTCAGCTCTCTCTTCACCATGACGGTTTTGTCCCCTAAAAGCGTCTGGAGGTCAGAAACCACAAGGGCTAGAAAAACCAAACTTATGGCCCAGTCACATGGCACTTAACGTTCGTTAGCAAGTAGGTCTGAAATCCCCACCGCTACTCAGATTAAAAAAATTACCATCATTGTCATGATTCTGAACCATGAGCCATACAAACAATCTTCTTTCTTTGTTGGATTCCTTCTGCATCTATCTGGATAGGCCACGCCCGTTTGCACCTACATAGTTTTTCCGCCATTTTGAATTGTTTGCAAATCTGTTTTTTTGTTTTTGTTTTGTTTTTTTGCTACTCTGCCTACAATTTTTGTTCAATCTTCATAAATTTTGGCACATAGGCTACCATGTTTGGACTGAGCTGCACAAAAGTTATTGCATGGTTTTTTATCGTTCTTTCCGTTCTGCTGCTATTGGCTGTAAAATTGAATGGGTGTGGCTTAATTCACTAAATGTGGTCTAGCTCATGAAGGAGTTACTCTTTCAAACTCAAAGTTGGGGGACGTGGCCAGCATGGCCTTCTTCAAAAACTCATACTTTAACCAACCTGATGGGGGCGCTACAACCACCACAATAGACTTTTGGCATTAATGAATGAACACTACATCGTCCAATTACAGTTCTTTTTTTCTGGTGTTCCTTGTGCTCCGGTGTATCTAGCCATGTTGGCCCCGCTTTGCAGCCATTTTGAATTCTTCTTACTCTTCAAGGAATAGAATGTTTTGTTCAGAGACCATAAAAGTGATGGAAATGGAACTTATGTAGCTTCCACAAGGCACCCACTACTCATGAAAACAAATTTACACTTACAAACCACATGGTGGTACTATAATAACCACATTTACCTTTTGACTAATTACTCCTGAACCGTAACACAGAGAATCAAACGTTTTTGACATATACATTCTTTTGAGTGCCCTACAGTTACCAACACTGGCCACACCCACTTTTGCCTGAGCAGTTTTCCTCCATTTTGAATTGTTTGTAAAAGTGTTTTTTTTTTTTTTTTTGGTACTCATCCTACAGTTTTTGTTCAATCTCCCTAATATTTGGTGCATACTGTGTTTAGCCCAAGCTGCACAAAAGTCAGCACATGGATCTTTGTTCTTTCTTTTTGCAGTGCTGCTATTGGCTGCCAAATGTGAGTAGGTGTGGCATAATTAACTAAATATGCTTTAGCTCATGAAGGATTTACGAGTACTCTCTTGAAGTCAAACCTGGGGGATGTGGTCACTCAGTATGGCATTCTACGAAAACCGATACATTTGGTGACCTGATGGGGGCGTTAGAGGTACCTGCACCCATACCTGCCAACATTTGAATGTACCAATGGGAGTTGGTTTAGAGCACATCCATGACTCATCTATTAATACCCGACACGTTTTCACACGATTCAAAGTCAAAATTGCACCAGTGGTGCGGAGCATATCTAGGGGGGGTCTGAGGGCGTGCCAGGACACACACAACTGCGCAACTAATGGGTGTCCCACACACACTCATATGGGATGCGGGGTAAATACCGCCCAATGTGGGACTGTTGGCAGTTTTGCCCCCACCCAGTACTCATGAAATATATTTTTACGATACACACAGACAGGTCGTCTGAGTGACAGGGGTCAGGGGGAGAATTGCCACAGCCCGTACTTGTGCAGGTTGAAATGCCTGAACAGAGCTTGGACCCCACCAATCTCCACTTGCGACTATATATTTTTTTATTTTTGTTTGTTCAAATCAAATTTGTGTGATCATTTCTCTTAAGATTATTTTCATGCACATAAATCGTTGCTCAAAATGTCTCACTGAGTCCTCGGTACTGAGACACAAAGATAATCATCACTGCTAATTCAGCCTGATTCAGTGACCTCCAGGCATTTGTCACCATGTGACCTTTAACCTTTAGGTTGCCCCTGCCAGAGGTCAAGATGACTGGATATTGGTCCATAAACCAAGGTGTCGACACTCATCGCAAACTGCTCTGTCCTTCTGAGACACGCTCCGTAGACATCAAGGTAACTCCACCACAAGCTACTACGCACTCACATACAAGAAGTACTGGACAAACCTGTGTGTTCAGCACAAGAGTTCCTCTGTAAATTCTAATCTTTTTTTTCTTGCTGAATGACAAAAAAAAACTTCTTGGTTCTGGAAAACTAAATAAACACAAAGAAAAACAGGGGCAAACATGATCACAGGGGCAGAGACACGTCAGAACTGTCAGAGTCGCACTCAGCTGACAGACGAGACTGGGGAAGGAACGGATCACACACACACCAGGGGACCACCCACACAGCTGACAGACAGGGACAGAGGAACGTAACCATGAACCTGAGACCCAAGGAAGGGAGAGAACCGCCAACACGACAAGGGGACCCAGGACAGGGAGTGCACCAGACCACGCACAAACCACCCATAAAAACACACACAAACACACACAACAAGGTCATTAATTAGGGTCCAGTTTTCACAGCTGCACATTAAGACTATAAACATCAGGACTGTAAAGAGTTGGATCTTCATCTTACTGCAAAGATAGAACGTCTCTGTTCAGTGATGGCTCCACTCCGTGAGCTACTCCCAGATGTTTATCAACCTCATAGGCTCTAAATGACAGGAATTCTTCTGTGGTGATCAGTGAATCTCTCAAGAAGTTCAACACTTTGACCACATCCAGCCACAGTGCTGTTGGCTGTGTCTAGTACACAAAGAAGAAGTAGTAAACCTGACCCGAGACCCATCAGGCCGGTGCTTATCCCTGGATACGTAACATGAAACAGATGAGTTTCTTTACAAGAACAAAGACGGGACGCCTGAAGCATATATCTGGAATCAAACTCTGCACTGTAATCCGAGTCCTGTGCCATAGATTCACCTGCTCTAAGCCTGCTGAACATAGGAAGTCCGTGACGACCTGGATCATAGTCTTGATCCATGACTGAAGTGGTCCTCACTCAGCTTCTTGAGTGTCAGGACTTTGTTCAGGCTGAACCCAGTTACATTCACATAAAGAACTGGAAGAGCAGCTGTAAATGAAAGTGCATTTGTTGCCATAAGTCCAGAGATGGAGCAGGAAAAAAACCCCACATGGAATAATCAGGGCAAAACAACCAAAAAGCAACAGATCAAGCTTGAAAAGAAACCAAAGAACAAAATCAGCTGAATCAAAACATGAGGAAACTGAAAAAGGGATAGTCCAACAAGAGAAGGGAGCCAGAGAACAAATAGCCAGAGGGAGCCAGAGAACAAATAGCAAGGGAGAGAAAGAGCACACTGTGGCAGGGAGACCGTGAAAACTCTACAGAAGCCACGGAAAGACAGACAATAGTATACAAACCTAAGTATGCTGACACTACAACAAGTTCATCCATTAATTCTACAAAGATCACAGCATCATCCAGAAAGTAAAAGATCAGTGAACCTTTTCTCACTGACAAAGGCACCCAAGTTGCTGGACTTTACAACCTTATCCAGAGAGAGTAGGAGCCAGACTAATTTCCTGACAGACCCCAGAATTCACTGGGAACAAATCAGAGGCTCATGTTGTACTCCACACAGTATCGTGACATGCGGGGGTCTCACGAAGTAGCCTAATGAAACAGTCAGAGAGTTTTATGAGGTTATTCCACAGAGCGCCGTTCTTGCATCCCGATTCTCAAAACGCTTGTTATTTGTCACTTAGCCTCAGAAACGGTTCCATTGTTATTGGAGGTGTTTCAGTCATTTGGTACTTTCCCCAGGTACAAGATTAATTAGAGTAAAAGTGAGTTACTTCCGGTACGAGTCAAAGATGAGGAATGACTTAAACAGCTTCCCCTCTGCATAACATTAGACAACAACTTATCCGGGGATGGTAGTCACCAAGAAGTATAGTGCTCTTTATAAAGTTAACTTTCCTAATGGACTAAACAAACTTGAACTCAATATCCAGTTTTGGAAGTCACTCCCAATTTCTTTGCTGGGTAGAGTCAATGCTATTAACATGACTTTTCTCCCCCAGATACTTTACCTGTTCCAAAACCTAACTATATACCTTACTAAATCTTTCTTTACAAAACTACACTCTATCATTCTTCCCTTTGTATGGAATTATAAAGCCCACAGAATAAAAAGGATCATCTTTACAAACAGAAAACCAATTGGGGGGGGTTGGAGTGCTAGCACTGCCTGACTTTAGGCTATATTATTGTGCTACTGGAATACGCTCCATTGCACACTGGTTAGATGAGACCTAATTACCCTATAATGGACTAAAAATGGAACATAAGGATTGCATAGTGTACTCTGTTAGTGCAGTTGTATTATTACCTGTGCCAGTCAACAGAGCTTCAATACTTCAAGTACAACCCTATCATCTACGACACAATAAACATCTCAAGCTCAGTGCAGTCTAATTTTTACTACCTATGGCAGCAAACCCCACCTTCACTCTCTCCAGTGTGGATGGGACCTTCAGTATCTGGAAACAAATGGGGGTCAATAATATTGGCAACTTGTACATTGAAACATTGAAGCAACGTTTGCTTCTTTTCACCAACTGTAGCAGAGATACAACTTGCCCAAGCGACTGTTTTTCAGGTATCTTTAGATTAGAGACAATGTAAAATCACATTTTAATAACTGTGAGACAGTTAGTAAACCAGACAGGCTAGAGAGCTTCATTAAACTGTTTGCCACCTCACATTACGTAATCTCCAAATTATATGACACTTTGCAAAGCACGTGCCTTCCCAAAATGGACACTATAAAGGAGGAGTGAGAAAAAGAGATAGGTACCTTGATACCCCCCACGTGTGTGGGAGGAGAGTTTAGACCACATCCACGACTCTTCTATTAATATCCAACACTGTTTAACACAATTCAAAGTCAAAGTTGCACAGAACATTACTAGAAGTACCACCTCTGAGAAAAATAAATCCATAAAAGCTACCTAATCACACAGCTATGCCCCATGTCCCAAACTACAAGAGTACTGGGGAACCATATTCAGTTTTTTTTTCTCCATGATCTTGGAGTTCAGATAGATCCAGATCCTACTTTAATAATTTGGGGAATTTCTGATGATCTAAGAAACTTAATGTAACACAACAGCACCTTCTAACATATGGGGCTGTAACAGCAAAAAAACTGATCTGTGGAAAAAGAAAGAGTTGTCCTCTTTAAACACTGGCTGACAGATTTGACAGACACCCTTCATTTGGACAGAAATACAAGCTGAGGGACTTTGAGAGAATCTGGCAACCTTTTGTCTCTTATCTTGATAGAGAAACCAATCAAGATGTCCAAGTAGCAATGCACTCCTGGCAGGGGAGGGGACATGGTGAAGGGTCCTGGGAGGGGAGAGGACATGGTAAAGGGTCCTGGAAGGCGAGAGGACATGGTGAAGGGTCCTGGGAGGGGAGAGGACATGGTAAAGGGTCCTGGAAGGCGAGAGGACATGGTGAAGGGTCCTGGGAGGGGTGGGTTAAGGGGAGGGGAGATTGGACCTGTGTCTCATGTATAATATGTTTGCCCCCCTGCAGTCTGCTTTTAGAAAATATCATTCCACTTAGATGGCTCTCACTAAAGTGGTGAATGATCTTCTGCTTACAATGGATTTGGACACCACTACAGTTCTCTTGCTGTTAGATCTCAGTGCTGCATTTGATACAGTGGATCATCATATTCTACTTGATAGGCTGGAAAATCATTTTGGGATTACTGGGAGTGCCCTTGCATGGCTGACATCATACTTGACCAGTTGTTCTCACTGTGTTTTGTACAGTAACACTACCTCTAACCTTAGTGACATGAAATTTGGGGTTCCACAGGGGTCTGTCTTAGGCCCCCTGCTTTTCTCCCTTTATATAGCACCCCTTGGGCACATATTGCGGTGCTTTGGGATTACCTTTCACTGCTATGCTGATGATATTTAGTTATAAATGCCAATAACAGCTGGTAATCTCATCCACATAAAATCCTTAGAAGATTGTCTTGGATCAGTGAGAAGTTGGATGTCTAGAAACGTCCTACTTTTAAACTCTGATAAGACTGAAATGATGGTTCTTGGTCCAGTGAGACATCGGCATCAGTTTGACCATTTAACACTTAGCCTAGGCTCGTGTGTCATACATCACACTGACAAAGTGAGGAACCTTGGGGGAATTTTTGATCCTACGTTGTCCTTTGACCTCCACATTAGAAATATAACGAGGACTGCTTTCTTCCATCTGCGAAATATAGTGAAGATTCGTCCCATCCTGTCTATGGCTGATGCTGAGACCCTGATCCATGCATTTGTCTCTTCTAGATTGGACTACCGAAATGTTCTATTTTCTGGTTTATCGCAGTCCAGCATTAGGGCTCTCCAATTGGTTCAAAATGCTGCAGCCAGACGTTTGACACGAAGCAGAAAGTTTGACCACATTACACCCATTTTGGCATCTCTTTACTGGCTTCGTGTCCCAGTGAGATCAGATTTTAAGGTTCTGCTACTAGCCTATAAAATTATTCATGGACTGGCACCTCCCTACCAAGCTGACCTAATTAAACCTTATGTACCGGCCCGGGCTTTGCATTCTCAGGGTGCAGGACTACTTTGTGTCCCTAAGGTGAATAAGAAGTCTGCGGGTCACAGAGCTTTCTCTTATCGTGTCCCTGTTCTGTGGAATGATCTCCCTGCATCAATAAAACAGTCAGATTCTGTGGAGATTTTTAAGTCCAGACTTAAGATGCACTTATTTTCCCTTTTGTATGGCTAGCATACTGGTATAGTTTTGTTTTACGCTTTTCACTCTTTTTAATTCATTTTATTAGTAAACGGAGCGTGCCACGGACTCAACTTTATCTAAAGTTTGGGTCTTTTAGTGAAGCTTAGGGCTAGTGGCCGGCGATCATCTTAGTATTTCTTCTGTTTTTCTTGTTGTTTAATGCTGACAAATTCTGCTGTATTTCTTGTCTTTTTGATGCCTGATTCTGTTTTTTCTCTCTGTTTAAGGTCCAGCTCCATCCAGAGATGGGTGTGGTATTTGTGCTGTGTATTCGTTTTGTGAATTGTTCTGTAATTTATATTTGCATCATGGCCCAAGCAGAAGGTCACCCCTTTGTGTCTGGTCTGCTTCAGGTTTCTTCCTCAGAGGGAGTTTTTCCTTACCACTGTTGCTCTGGGGGTTAGTAAAGTTAGACCTTACTTGTGTGAAGCGCCTTGAGGCGACTCTGTTGTGATTTGGTGCGATATAAATGAAAATAAATTGAAATTGAAAATTGTCCTTTTTTTTTTTTGAGTGTGTCTTGATGGTGTTTTTGTTTGTTAAAGAAACATGGATGTGTCAGGAAAGGTTCTGCTGATTGAAACATGTGAAGGAGATGTTTGATGTGTGGTTCCCGTGTTCTCAGGGACCCGTGTTCCTGCGTGTTCAGGCTTACCCGTGTAACAGACAAGAAAGCAGAGCTTTGAGCTTTACGGAGGAGAAAGCCCACTGGCACATCCCCATGAATGAAGTCAACATCGTCTGTGATGTCATCACCAAAGACGGTATGTGTACACACAAACACACACACACACACATACACACACACACACACACACACACACACACACACACACACACACACACACACACATACACTGATGTCAGGGTGCTGCCATTGAAGGTGTTCATCTGCACACTGGAACTTGGGGATGGAGGACCTTTGCCCAAGGGACCTTAATGAATTTTTTTCTGATGAGGATTAAAACCGAAGTCCACACGTTAACTGCTCAGCTGTCACCTCCTCGTCTCATTTTCACTAACAGCAGTAATTTGAAAAGTGCAGAAGAAGAACAAAGAAGATGGGTCTTTAGGCACAAATACTGACTGACGCAGTCACACAGCAAAACATAGCAAAAACTAACGATGACCCACATCGACAGAATACTGTCCCGGTGCATGATGGGAACTGTAGTCTTTAGCGATCTTAATGCTGAGCAGGTTGAACGTGTTTTTTTTGTTCACGCTGGAGACTCGCTCGCTCTCGGGTCCTTTATATTTTGGAGCTGTTGTACCAACTTATCTTAAAGCTGAACAAGTCATTCTAAGAAATGAGTCATGAAATATCTCAACATTTAATGTCTCTACACACCAAAGAAGCTTCTGACACTTTATCTAGGGATTAACGTTCTCTGTCACGACGATGGATTTCCGTCACTCAGGCTGCCAAAGTCCATATATGACAGCGCTCGACAGTAATGCTCGCCCGCTCCACACTGGCGGGTGAACAGTGCGGTCAGACTCCTGCGTCACACCCCTCCCTCACTTGCCCAACGTGAAATTAATTTTCAGCTGCATTTAGATTTAAATCTGGTGAAAAATCAACATATTTCAGTGATGTTCCTGCAGAGGCACGTGTTTTTGTCTGATCAACTTGTTTTAGGATCAATGAACGCGATTCTCTTAATCGTGCACATTCCTCCTCACTCACCTCTTTGTGGTGTCAGAGTGAAAACACACACACACACACACACAGCTTGTTCTCTCAAATGCATTCAGTCTCAGATTTCATTGAACAAAGAAAAAAGTCTGAAAAGCAGAGCAGTGATTAAAAGAACAAATCCTCCATTGTTCATAACTGCACGTTCTGTGTGTGTGGTTTAACTCCTTCTAAGGCTGTATATCCCATCGATGGGAAATTTCACTTTTTATTTGGGGTGGTTGATGTTAACATTCATCCAACATCAATATGTTTTGAACCTTTTAAACATTATTTGTGACTTTTGCACAACATCAAATTACATGAAATATAACAAAATTATAGGAGGATTTTATTAAAAAGAAGACCTGAAAGTTCACCTACGATTTGCCAGAAGGTACATATGTGATATAGGCCTAGATTGGATGTTTTAGTGAAAGAAAATCCTCCTCTATACCACTTCATCATGAAGGTGTATAACTGGTGATACAAAATCTAAAACACACACTGTGTACAATTTCTCCAGTCACAGACACAGAAGTCTGTAACTTCTTCTGGGTTGTCTGGGTGTCTTGGTGGCTTTCCTCACTCTTCTCCTTCTTGCATAGTCACTCAGTTTTTGAGAACTGTCTCCTCCACACAGATTTACCATAGAGTGTCATACTGTTTGTATTTCTTCATAACTGAAGTAAATAAAGTTCAAGACATATTCAGTGACTTGGAAATGTTCATGTATCCATCCCCTGACTTGTCTGAAGAAAACTGACAACAAAACTGTTTATTTACAGGTATTATGCCAACGTGTTCCACTTTTATATTTTAAATTCATTTCATATCAAATTGTATAGATTTGCTTTGAGTTTGGGTTAAAGGAAGATAATTTTAGAAATTTTCATATTGAGAAGCCTGATTTACTTTTTGTATTTGAAATGGCATAAACAAATTAAAATGTGTGAAATATGGGGGGGCTGAATGCTTTTGCAAGCCATTGTACATTTAAAAATCATCTGTAAAATGTTGATTTCCTGCAGACGTCCTGTACGTGGCCACATGTAACCCCGTGTCCCTGTACGCCATGAAGGAGCACAGTGACACCATCCACTGCATGCAGTTCTACGACGTCTTTCCCAGAACCATCAGTGGCGTCTGGCAGCCTTTCGTCACCGTGGCCGCCCTCGGGAGTCCACTGGATGGACAGATGGTGCTGCACGAGGAGCAGGTAGGCTCACGCACACGCCGCACTACCGTCACAGAGCTGAGCGGGTTGTCACGTTTTATGGAAAGTCACACATTTAACTGGTTTATATTTATAAATATTAGATATTTAGCCGGTTCACTTTTTAAATTTTAGGTCCCGTAGTGTGGAACAAATCATGTCTATGTTCACAAAACGAAGAAGGCCCGTTTCCAAAAGATGTTCTGAGGATTTTTTTCTTAACATAGATGCCACCGACGTCAATGCAGGATCAAGACTTGAGTTCTTGGGGTTTTACGTCTCATCGTGGTTGAAATGTTGGTTTCCTCAATTTTCGTATGACGAAGGCAAGTGCCCAGAAACCGGACACTTGCCTTCATCATCAGAAAATGTGGCTGCTTATGTTGTGATTTGACACAATATAAATTAAACCGAATGTAAGGAAATCACAAAACCCAAACCCATAAAGGGGACTACCTCAGAACCTCTTGTTCGGGGCTCAGACGGTACCGACTGTCTTTCTGGGGAGTATTAGAGCAGTACTGGACTTCTCCTGAAAGAGTCTAAAGTTTCAGTTCATGCACTCAGTTCCTGTTGGTATAGTTCAGAATGTAAAGGACAGACTTTGATGAAGTCGTGGTGATGTGATCTTGGGGATGAGCTCATTAAATTGTGGTCATGAGCTGAAGATCCTTCTTTCATTAATGCTTTTACCTTGACATCAGAGGTCCACAAACATCTGCAGAGGTGAGGAGTCCACACCAGGATAGTCCACATGCTGTCTGTAGATTTACACTCTGCTGGATTATGGATAATGTTCTGAGTGCCCGTGTCGGTCTGTGGAGGTCATTCAGGTGCTGCTCTCACTGTTCCTGTGTTTAAACACCTTGAAGGACATTTACAGTAGTGTTCAGAATAATAGTAGTGCTATGTGACTAAAAAGATTAATCCAGGTTTTGAGTATATTTCTTATTGTTACATGTGAAACAAGGTACCAGTAGATTTAGTAGATTCTCACAAATCCAACAAGACCAAGCATTCATGATATGCACACTCTTAAGGCTATGAAACTGGGCTATTAGTAAAAAAAAGTAGAAAAGGGGTTGTTCACAATAATAGTAGTGTGGCATTCAGTCAGTGAGTTTGTCAATTTTGTGGAACAAACAGGTGTGAATCAGGTGTCCCCTATTTAAGGATGAAGCCAGCACCTGTTGAACATGCTTTTCTCTTTGAAAGCCTGAGGAAAATGGGAAGTTCAAGACATTGTTCAGAAGAACAGCCTAGTTTGATTAAAAAGTTGATTGGAGAGGGGAAAACTTATACGCAGGTGCAAAAAATTATAGGCTGTTCATCTACAATGATCTCCAATGCTTTAAAATGGATTTAAAAAAAAACAGAGACGCGTGGAAGAAAACGGAAAACAACCATCAAAACGGATAGAAGAATAACCAGAATGGCAAAGGTTCACCCATTGATCAGCTCCAGGATGATCAAAGACAGTCTGGAGTTACCTGTAAGTGCTGTGACAGTTAGAAGACGCCTGTGTGAAGCTAATTTATTTGCAAGAATCCCCCGCAAAGTCCCTCTGTTAAATAAAAGACGTGCAGAAGAGGTTACAATTTGCCAAAGAACACATCAACTGGCCTAAAGAGAAATGGAGGAATATTTTGTGGACTGATGAGAGTAAAATTGTTGTTTTTGGGTCCAAGGGCCGCAGACAGTTTGTGAGACGACCCCCAAACTCTGAATTCAAGCCACAGTTCACAGTGAAGACAGTGAAGCATGGTGGTGCAAGCATCATGATATGGGCATGTTTCTCCTACTATGGTGTTGGGCCTATATATCACATACCAGGTATCATGGATCAGTTTGGATATGTCAGAATACTTGAAGAGGTCATGTTGCCTTATGCTGAAGAGGACATGCCCTTGAAATGGGTGTTTCAACAAGACAATAACCCCAAGCACACTGGTAAACAAGCAAAATCTTGGTTCCAAACCAACAAAATTAACGCCTTGCAGATGTGAAGAAATCATGAAAAACTGTGATTATATAACTAAATACTAGTTTAGTGATTCACAGGATTGCTAAAAAAGCAGTTTGAACATAATAGTTTTGAGTTTGTAGCGTCAACAGCAGATGCTACTATTATTGTGAACACCCCCTTTTCTACTTTTTTTTACTAATAGCCCAATTTCATAGCCTTAAGAGTGTGCATATCATGAATGCTTGGTCTTGTTGGATTTATGAGAATCTACTGAATCTACTGATACCTTGTTTCCCATGTAACAATAAGAAATATACTCAAAACCTAGATTAATCTTTTTAGTCACATAACACTACTATTATTCTGAACACTACTGTAAATGTTCATTGTTTTCTCTTCCATTTGTCTTCTTTTGTCCCTTTAATTTCATTCTGTCTCGTTCTTTGCCAGAGTAACACCGTGCTCCATCTAGATTTGGTAACCGGTGCCGTGCGGAGGCTCATGATGTCCGAGGACAGCGATCCGTCCTCCAGCAGAGCGTCGGGTTGGTGGAGCAGCAAGGAGGTGCAGGTCAGAGGTCAACCTGATGTTTCACCTCATTAAGCTGCTTCCAAACACAAGCTTCTTGTTGAGGTTTAGATTTTTTTTGGACTCCTCCATGCTGCCTGAATGGTGCTTGTTGTTTTTAGGGAGCCCATAAAATGTGCTGTGATTTTGCCCACAAAAACTGGCTCCTCTTCTATAAGGAGGACGGGTAAGACAGACATGGTCCTACATGGTGCTGTCGTCACCACACCGACCTCTGAAGTCTCTGATCAGTGTCTATATATATCGTTACAGGAAACAGCTGGAGGTCCTGGACGTGCAGGAGGGCCAGGTTCACTCAATCTCTCTTCCCATCAACCTGAAGTCTGTCTTCCTGGTGGCAGAGGACCGCTGGTTACTGGTGGAGAGCAAGACCAACCGGTAAAAGATACACCTCCAACCTCTGCCAAGGCCCAGCACTCACAGTCCACTCACTGCAACAGTCCTTCTGAACATGTAAATGGACTGCATTTATATAGCGCTTTTCCATCTGTATCAGACGCTCAAAGCGCTTTACAATAATGCCACACATTCACCCCGATGTCAGGGTGCTGCCATACAAGGCGCTCACTACACACCGGGAGCAATAGGGGATTACAGGCCTTGCCCAAGGGCCCTTAGTGATTTTCCAGTCCGGCGGGGATTTGAAACCTTGATCTTCTGGACTCAAGCCCAACACCTTAACCACTAGACCATCACCTCCCCCAATGTTCATATCTTAACCGAGTCATCACACAGATGCTGTGGAGATGCCTCTGATTTGATAAAACATTGGACATTGACTTGGTGATGAGACAGTGCCTCAGTTAGACCAACGGTTGAAGAAGAATCACTGATTTACTGCATCTGCAAGACATTCATACAATGCTATCATATGACCTCCCTGCGTCATGCCACCTCCGTGCTTCATGCCACCACCATGCGTCATGCCACCTCCGTGCGTCAGGCCACCTCTGTGCGTCGTGTGACCTCCGTGCGTCATGCCACCTCCGTGCGTCATGCCAGCTCCCTGCTTCATGTGACCTCCGTGCGTCATGCCACCTCCGTGCGTCATGCCACCTCCCTGCGTCATGCCACCTCCGTGCGTCATGCCACCTCCGTGCGTCATGCTCCCACCCTGCTTCATGCCACCTCCGTGCGTCATGCCACCTCCGTGCGTCATGCCACCTCCCTGCTTCATGCACCCACCCTGCGTCATGCCACCTCCGTGCGTCATGCCACCTCCATGCGTCATGCCACCACCCTGCTTCATGCCACCACCCTGCGTCATGCCACCTCCCTGCGTCATGCCACCTCCCTGCGTCATGCCACCACCCTGCGTCATGCCACCTCCGTGCTTCATGCCACCTCCCTGCTTCATGCCACCTCCCTGCTTCATGCAACCTCCGTGCATCATGCCACCACCCTGCTTCATGCCACCTCCGTGCGTCGTGTGACCTCCGTGCGTCGTGTGACCGCCGTGCGTCGTGTGACCTCCGTGCGTCGTGTGACCTCCCTGCTTCATGCCACCTCCCTGCGTCATGCCACCTCCCTGCTTCATGCCACCTCTGTGGGTCATGCCACCTCCGGGCGCCATGCCACCACCGTGCGTCGTGCCGCCTCCAAGCGTCATGGCACCTCCCTGCTTCATGCCACCACCGTGCCTCGTGCCACCTCCCTGTTTCATGCCACCTCCGTGCGTCATGCCACCACCCTGCTTCATGCCACCTCCTGGTTTCATGCGACCTCCGTGCGTCGTGTGACCTCCGTGTGTCATGCCACCTCCCTGCTTCTTGCCACCTCCCTGCTTCATGCCACCTCCCTGCTTCATGCCTCCTCCCTGCTTCATGCCACCTCCCTGCTTCATGCCACCTCCCTGTTTCATGCAACCTCCGTGTGTCATGCCACCTCCCTGCTTCATGCCACCACCCTGCGTCATGCCACCTCCCTGCGTCATGCCACCTCCCTGCTTCATGCCACCACCCTGCATCATGCCACCTCCCTGCTTCATGCCACCTCCCTGTTTCATGCAACCTCCGTGCGTCGTGTGACCTCTGTGCGTCATGCCACCTCCCTGCTTCATGCCACCACCCTGCGTCATGCTACCTCCATGCATCATGCTACCTCAGTGTGTCATGCCACCTCCCTGCTTCATGCCACCTCCGTGCATCATGCCACCTCCCTGTTTCATGCAACCTCCGTGCGTCATGTGACCTCCCTACTTCATGCCACCTCCCTGCTTCATGCCACCTCCCTGTTTCATGCAACCTCTGTGCGTCATGCGACCTCCGTACGTCATGCCACCTCCCTGCTTCATGCCACCACCCTGCTTCATGCCACCTCCCTGCGTCATGCCACCTCCCTGCTTCATGCCACCTCCCTGCGTCATGCCACCTCCGTGCGTCATGCCACCTCCCTGCGTCATGCCACCTCCGTACTTCATGCCACCACAGTGCGTCGTGCCGCCTCCGAGCATTATGGCACCTCCCTGCTTCATGCCACCTCCCTGCTTCATGCCACCTCCGTGCGTCATGCCACCTCCCTGCGTCATGCCACCTCCGTACTTCATGCCACCACCGTGCGTCATGCCACCTCCCTGCTTCATGGCACCTCCCTGCTTCATGCCACCTCCGTGCGTCATGCCACCACCCTGCTTCATGCCACCTCCATGCGTCATGCTACCTCCGTGCATCATGCTACCTCAGTGTGTCATGCCACCTCCCTGCTTCATGCCACCTCCGTGCATCATTCCACCTCCCTGTTTCATGCAACCTCCGTGCGTCATGTGACCTCCCTGCTTCATGGCACCTCCCTGCTTCATGCCACCTCCGTGCGTCATGCCACCACCCTGCTTCATGCCACCTCCATGCGTCATGCCACCTCCATGCGTCATGCCACCTCCGTGCATCATTCCACCTCCCTGTTTCATGCCACCACCGTGCGTCATGCCACCTCCCTGCTTCATGGCACCTCCCTGCTTCATGCCACCTCCGTGCGTCATGCCACCACCCTGCTTCATGCCACCTCCATGCGTCATGCTACCTCCGTGCATCATGCTACCTCAGTGTGTCATGCCACCTCCCTGCTTCATGCCACCTCCGTGCATCATTCCACCTCCCTGTTTCATGCAACCTCCGTGCGTCATGTGACCTCCCTACTTCATGCCACCTCCCTGCTTCATGCCACCACCCTGCTTCATGCCACCTCCATGCGTCATGCTACCTCCGTGCGTCATGCCACCTCAGTGTGTCATGCCACCTCCCTGCTTCATGCCACCTCCGTGCATCATGCCACCTCCCTGTTTCATGCAACCTCCGTGCGTCATGTGACCTCCCTACTTCATGCCACCTCCCTGCTTCATGCCACCTCCCTGTTTCATGCAACCTCCGTGCGTCATGCGACCTCCGTATGTCATGCCACCTCCCTGCTTCATGCCACCTCCCTGCGTCATGCCACCTCCCTGCGTCATGCCACCTCCGTGCGTCATGCCACCTCCCTGCGTCATGCCACCTCCGTACTTCATGCCACCACAGTGCGTCTTGCCGCCTCCGAGCATCATGGCACCTCCCTGCTTCATGCCACCTCCCTGCTTCATGCCACCTCCGTGCGTCATGCCACCTCCCTGCGTCATGCCACCTCCGTACTTCATGCCACCACCGTGCGTCATGCCACCTCCCTGCTTCATGCCACCTCCCTGCTTCATGCCACCTCCGTGCGTCATGCCACCACCCTGCTTCATGCCACCTCCTGGTTTCATGCCACCTCCCTGCTTCTTGCCACCTCCCTGCTTCATGCCACCTCCCTGCTTCATGCCTCCTCCCTGCTTCATGCCACCACCGTGCGTCATGCCACCTCCGTGCGCCATGCTACCTCCATGCGTCATGCCAACTCCCTGCTTCATCCCACCACCGTGCGTCATGCCACCTCAAGCGTCATGGCACCTCCCTGCTTCATGCCACCACCATGCCGTGTGCCACCTCCCTGCTTCATGCCACCTCTGTGCGTCATGCCACCTCTGTGCGTCATGCCACCTCCGTGCGTCATGCCACCTCCCTGTGTCATGCCACCTCCGTGTGTCATGCCACCTCCCTGCTTCATGCCACCTCCGTGCATCATGCCACCTCCCTGTTTCATGCAACCTCCGTGCGTCATGTGACCTCCCTACTTCATGCCACCTCCCTGCTTCATGCCACCTCCCTGTTTCATGCAACCTCTGTGCGTCATGCGACCTCCGTACGTCATGCCACCTCCCTGCTTCATGCCACCACCCTGCTTCATGCCACCTCCCTGCGTCATGCCACCTCCCTGCGTCATGCCACCTCCGTGCGTCATGCCACCTCCCTGCGTCATGCCACCTCCGTACTTCATGCCACCACAGTGCGTCGTGCCGCCTCCGAGCATTATGGCACCTCCCTGCTTCATGCCACCTCCCTGCTTCATGCCACCTCCGTGCGTCATGCCACCTCCCTGCGTCATGCCACCTCCGTACTTCATGCCACCACCGTGCGTCATGCCACCTCCCTGCTTCATGGCACCTCCCTGCTTCATGCCACCTCCGTGCGTCGTGCCACCACCCTGCTTCATGCCACCTCCATGCGTCATGCTACCTCCGTGCATCATGCTACCTCAGTGTGTCATGCCACCTCCCTGCTTCATGCCACCTCCGTGCATCATTCCACCTCCCTGTTTCATGCAACCTCCGTGCGTCATGTGACCTCCCTGCTTCATGGCACCTCCCTGCTTCATGCCACCTCCGTGCGTCATGCCACCACCCTGCTTCATGCCACCTCCATGCGTCATGCCACCTCCATGCGTCATGCCACCTCCGTGCATCATTCCACCTCCCTGTTTCATGCCACCACCGTGCGTCATGCCACCTCCCTGCTTCATGGCACCTCCCTGCTTCATGCCACCTCCGTGCGTCATGCCACCACCCTGCTTCATGCCACCTCCATGCGTCATGCTACCTCCGTGCATCATGCTACCTCAGTGTGTCATGCCACCTCCCTGCTTCATGCCACCTCCGTGCATCATTCCACCTCCCTGTTTCATGCAACCTCCGTGCGTCATGTGACCTCCCTACTTCATGCCACCTCCCTGCTTCATGCCACCACCCTGCTTCATGCCACCTCCATGCGTCATGCTACCTCCGTGCGTCATGCCACCTCAGTGTGTCATGCCACCTCCCTGCTTCATGCCACCTCCGTGCATCATGCCACCTCCCTGTTTCATGCAACCTCCGTGCGTCATGTGACCTCCCTACTTCATGCCACCTCCCTGCTTCATGCCACCTCCCTGTTTCATGCAACCTCCGTGCGTCATGCGACCTCCGTATGTCATGCCACCTCCCTGCTTCATGCCACCTCCCTGCGTCATGCCACCTCCCTGCTTCATGCCACCTCCCTGCGTCATGCCACCTCCGTGCGTCATGCCACCTCCCTGCGTCATGCCACCTCCGTACTTCATGCCACCACAGTGCGTCTTGCCGCCTCCGAGCATCATGGCACCTCCCTGCTTCATGCCACCTCCCTGCTTCATGCCACCTCCGTGCGTCATGCCACCTCCCTGCGTCATGCCACCTCCGTACTTCATGCCACCACCGTGCGTCATGCCACCTCCCTGCTTCATGGCACCTCCCTGCTTCATGCCACCTCCGTGCGTCATGCCACCACCCTGCTTCATGCCACCTCCTGGTTTCATGCCACCTCCCTGCTTCTTGCCACCTCCCTGCTTCATGCCACCTCCCTGCTTCATGCCTCCTCCCTGCTTCATGCCACCACCGTGCGTCATGCCACCTCCGTGCGCCATGCTACCTCCATGCGTCATGCCAACTCCCTGCTTCATCCCACCACCGTGCGTCATGCCACCTCAAGCGTCATGGCACCTCCCTGCTTCATGCCACCACCATGCCGTGTGCCACCTCCCTGCTTCATGCCACCTCTGTGCGTCATGCCACCTCTGTGCGTCATGCCACCTCCGTGCGTCATGCCACCTCCCTGTGTCATGCCACCTCCGTGTGCCATGCCAACTCCCTGCTTCATGCCACCACCGTGCGTCGTGCCACCTCCGTGCGTCATGCCACCTCAAGCGTCATGGCACCTCCCTGCTTCATGCCACCACCGTGCCGTGTGCCACCTCCCTGCTTCATGCCACCTCCGTGCGTCATGCCACCTCCCTGCTTCATGCCACCTCCCTGTTTCATGCAACCTCCGTGTGTCGTGTGACCTCAGTGCGTCATGCCACCTCCCTGTGTCATGCCACCTCCGTGCTTCATGCCACCACCGTACGTCATGCCACCTCTGTGCGTCATGCCACCTCCCTGCTTCATGCCACCTCAGTGCATCATGCCACCTCCCTGTTTCATGCAACCTCCTTGCGTCATGTGACCTCCGTACGTCATGCCACCTCCCTACTTCATGCCACCTCCCTGTTTCATGCAAATTCCCTGCGTTGTGTGACCTGCGTGTCATGCCACCTCCCTCATTCTTGTCACCTCCCTGCTTCATGCCACCACCCTGCTTCATGCCACGTCCATGCATCATGCAACCCCCGTGCATCATGCTACCTCCCTGCTTCATGCCACCTCCCTGTTTCATGCAACCTCCGTGCGTCATGTGACCTCCGTACGTCATGCCACCTCCCTACTTCATGCCACCTCCCTGCTTCATGCCACCTCCCTGTTTCATGCAAATTCCCTGCGTTGTGTGACCTGCGTGCGTCATGCCACCTCCCTCATTTTTGTCACGTCCCTGCTTCATGCCACCACCCTGCTTCATGCCATGTCCATGCATCATGCAACCTCCGTGCATCATGCCACCTCCCTGCTTCATGCCACCTCCCTGTGTCATGCCACCTCCGTGCTTCATGCCACCACCGTACGTCATGCCACCTCCCTGCTTCATCCCAACTCCCTGCTTCATGCCACCTCCGTGCGTCGTGCCACCTCCCTGCTTCATCCCACCTCCCTGCTTCATGCCACCTCCCTGCTTCGTGCCACCTCCGTGCGTCGTGCCACCTCCGTGCGTTGTGCCACCTCCTTGCATCTTGCGACCTTGCTGCTTTGTGCCACCTCTGTGCATCATGCCACCTCCCTATGTCGTGTGACCTCCGTGCGCCATGCCACCTCTGTGCGCCATGCCACCTCCTGTGCGTCATGCCACCTCCGTGCGTCATGCCTCCTCCGTGCGTCGTGCCACCTCCCTGCTTCATGCCACCACCATACGTCGTGCCACCTCCCTGCTTCATGCCACCTCCATGCGTCGTGCCACCTCCCTGCTTCATGCCACCTCCGTGCATCGTGCCACCTCCCTATGTCGTGTGACCTCCGTGCGTCATACCACCTCCGTGCGCCATGCCACCTCCGTGCGTCGTGCCACCTCCCTGCTTCATGCCACCACCGTACGTCGTGCCACCTCCCTGCTTCATGCCACCTCCGTGCGTCGTGCCACCTCCCTGCTTCATCCCATCTCCCTGCTTCATGCCACCACCGTACGTCGTGCCACCTCCGTGCTTCATGCCACCTCCGTGCTTCATGCGACCTTCATTGGGTCCTGCTGGGAAGACTTTGTGTGAGACAAGTGGTTACTTAAGGGGACTAAGATGAAACGTATCACTTGCAATGTGAATGAACGTCCGTAAAAACATTTTGGTCATGTGGTGTGATCCAGTAGCCTGAAGAAGGTCAAGAACACACCCATGTTTTATCTCGCTGCAGCAGATAGATGGTTATGTTGGAGACGTGGGGATGATTTTATTTTTCTGATCTGTTGTATATTTATTGTCACATGACATGCTCAATGTTCAGCAGGTTTCAGGCCAACTGAACCACAACTGTTCCTAATTGTTCATAATCCAACCATTCAGCTGATTAGGCGCATCAACGTTCACCATAAATGAATCAGATCAGCGTCGTTACACGTTCTTTTAATTTGGAGAGTTTCAGGATGAAAGTGTTTATTATTGTTGAGTTACGGACCTGCTCATCTACACACATGGCAGGGTACCAAGAGGTCACCTGTAACCAGCTGTGTGTGTGCGTGTGTGCGTGCTGATTGGCAGGAAGTTCCTGCTGACGAAGCCTCAGCACATGGCGGCTGAAGAGTCTGGAGTGTGTCAGCTCCACGGTATCACAGAGGACCCGATCGGCGCCGGTCGTGGGTCCAGCTCAGGTAGACTCCCAGTGTCCACTCAGGTGACCCGCACCCACAGTGGGTCTTGTGGGCAACAGTATTTGTCCATCATGTCAAAGTGTTTCAGGCTATATTCGTATCGGGTCAGGATTTGGTTTTTGTGTCTTGGGTCATGACCCCTCTCTACCTGTTGTCCTTCCAGAGGAGGCGTGCACGCCCCAGGTGTTGTCATGTGACCAGCTTTCCAACGAGAACCTCAGTGCAGCTCTGGACCAGAAGATCGTTTCCCCAAACCGTCTGCTGGCTGACTCCGCCTCCTTTGCCCGGGTCATTGTGGGCTTCCCGGACCTCATGGTTAGAGGAAATGAAAGGATCTGCTTTTGTGACTTTGTGCAGATCCCATGGTTCCCATGGAAATTATGTTCTTATACCCGTGTGTGTGGAAAGGACTGGTCCTGTAGATACAGTAAATGAATGAATGAATTGTCGCTGTCTTTTGTCCCAGTCTCCTAACGAGGTCTACAGCTTCAAGAGGCCCGTGGACCTGTCGGAGATGAAGAGTGCTGATGGTGGAAGTCACATGTTCCTGAGAGGTGGACTTCGGTCCGGTGCGCCAAAACGGGATAACTGTGTCACTCTACTCGCAGCCAATCAGGTGGTCCAAGCCCTGCCTCCCCAGAAGGTGCCCCTGAAGGAGGTCTTCCCCAAAGGTCAGGCTGCAGACCCCATCCTGAATATGTTCTTTTGTTCTACTAATAAACGTTTGTTTTGTGGTTTGTCAGATGTCACGCCTCCACTGACAGCTGCTTACCTGGAAGTGACCGACCTGAACTCCAAGACAGTCAAATACATTCCTGTCCCCAGGTTCAGTTTCTTCTTCTCCTGCTCTGCTGTAAAGTTTAATTGTTCTACACAGAGCACCTCTCTAATGGACCTTCTCCTCTATGGCCAGGTCGGAAAAGGTGTCACCGTACACCAGCTGGTTGTCCAAGGTGTCTGAGTCCGATGTGCTGATAGCGGCTCTGGGTTCCGGGGGTGTGGTCACAGTGGATGTGGGCGGATATGTCCGGCTGTGGGAGACGGGGCTGGGCACCCTGCAGAGGTCACTGACGGAATGGAGGACTATGATTGGGTCTGAAGATGGAAGACCTGTGCAGGTACCGTCACCGATCGATCTTCAAGGACGTTTTCGTTTTAATGTTTGAGCCCAGTACAGTTATCAGCCACATTATCTCACTGCCGGCTGCTTTTTCTGACGTTAAAACTCATTTTTCTGATGTTTTCTGGACTCTTTCTTTCAGTAAACTGCTGAAATCAACTCTTGTGACCTTTAAACCTTCTCAGAATCAAACGTATCAATTCACCTTTTATTGTAACTTCCAAACATTTAGGGACAGTTTGGAGTTTAATACATTTTAATGGATTTATTAGAACAAACAAACAAATCTCAGCAATATGGAATAAAATAAATAAAACTATCAAAGCTAAAATAATAAATCATCACTTTTACAACCAGTCTAGACAGTCAGATGATGAACATGCGAACATTTCCAAGTTACTGAAAGTAACCTCATTTGCAACATTTAGAAATATGAGCCGCGTGTTTCTATGCAATATGTCTGTCTGGAGAAGGCGGTCCTCAAAAACTGAGGAATCGCTCAAGAAGGCAAGTGAGGGAAGTCACCAAGACACTCAGACAACCCTGTTTCTCTGTCAGTGATTGGACAAACTGTGTTAATGCGAATAACAAAATCTATGTTGGGTAGTTTTGTAAGTGCATTCCAAGAAGGTTTCAGGTATCAGCAAGTTGGTTTGTTTTTCTTTTAATATTAATTTGTATTCCAGACGTCAGTGAACCCAGAGAGAATAAGTTGTTTTAATTAGTTTAGATGGTTGACTGTCATCTAATGTGTCTCCTGTCCTGATGTCAAACCAGTCAGTGTGGTCATTGAAAACATTAACTAGTTCATTAGTAATAAAACGTCTACTCTGTCACATTATTGAAGGAAGCCATTTGTCCATTTGTCTGTCCACGAGTGGACAGACAAACGGACACACTCAGCGCATGTTTAATTCGTCCTGATAACTGATGGAGGAAAAAAAACCTGTCCTCAGTGGAGGTATAGTGAGGAAAATAAGTATTTGAACACCCTGCGATTTTGCAAGTTCTCCCACCTTGAAATCATGGAGGGGTCTGAAATTTTCATCTTAGGTGCATGTCCACTGTGAGAGACATGAAATCCAGAAATCACAATGTATGATTTTTTAATAATTTATTTGTATGTTACTGCTGCAAATAAGTATTTGAACACCTGTGAAAATCATTGTTAATATTTGGTACATTAGCCTTTGTTTGCAATTACAGAGGTCAAACGTTTCCTGTAGTTTTTCACCAGGTTTTCACACACTGCAGCAGGGATTTTGGTCCACTCCTCCATACAGATCTTCTCTAGATCTTTCAGGTTTGGAGTTTCAGCTCCCTCCAAAGATTTTCTATTGAGTTCAGGTCTGGAGACTGGCCAGGCCACTCCAGGACCTTGAAATGCTTCTTATGGAGCCCCTCCTTAGTTGCCCTGGCTGTGTGTTTGGGGTTATTGTCATGCTGGAAGACCCAGCCATGACCCATCTTCAGTGCTCTTACTGAGGGAAGGAGGTTGTTTGCCAAAATCTCGCAATACATGACCCCATCCATCCTCCCTTCAATACGGTGCAGTCGTCCTGTCCCCTTTGCAGATGAGCACCCCCAGAGTATGATATTTCCACCCCCATGCTTCACAGTTGCGATGGTTTTCTTGGGGTTGTTCTCATCCTCTAAACATGGTAAGTGGAGTTGATTCCAAAAAGTTCTATTGTGGTCTCTTCTGACCACATGACCTTCTCCCATGCCTCCTCTGGATCATCCAGATGGTCACTGGTGAACTTCAAACGGGCCTGGACATGTGCTGGCTTGAGCAGGGGGACCTTGCTGCCCTGCAGGATTTTAAACCATGACAGCATCATGTGTTACTAATGTAATCTTTGTGACTGTGGTCCCAGCTCTCTTCAGGTCATTGACCAGGTCCTTCTGTGTAGTTCTGAGCTTTCTCAGAATCATCCTTACCCCACAAAGTGAGATCTTGCATGGAATCCCAGACCGAGGGAGATTGACAGTCATCTTGTGTTTCTTCCACTTTCTAATAAATAATCATAACAGTTGTCTTCTACCAAGCTGCTTGCCTGTTGTCCTGTAGTCCATCCCAGCCTTGTGCAGGTCTACAGTTTTGTCCCTGGTGTCCTTAGACAGCTCTTTGGTCTTGGCTATGTTGGACAGGTTGGAGTGTGATTGACTGAGTGTGGGAACAGTTGTCTTTTATACAGGTAACAAGTTCAAACAGGTGCAGTTAATACAGGTAAAGAGTGCAGAATAAGAGGGCTTCTTAAAGAAAAATTAACAGGTCTGTGAGAGACAGAATTCTTGCTGGTTGGTAGGTGTTCAAATACTTATTTGCAGCAGTAACATACAAATAAATTATTTAAAAAATCCTACATTGTGATTGATTTCCGGATTTTTTTTTTTATATTATGTCTCTCACAGTGGACATGCACCTAAGATGAAAATTTCAGACCCCTCCATGATTTCTAAGTGGGAGAACTTGCAAAATCGCAGGGTGTTCAAATACTTATTTTCCTCACTGTATTAGTGGACAAGTGTCTCTGTTGGACTGTTGGGTCTATTATTTCAGAGCTGGTTAACAGAGTGGAGCAGTTGTCTCTGTGGGACAAGGAGTTGGACTCCCAGTATGTAGACCTGGGTTTGATTCCTGCTGACGCTGCATGTTTGTGTCCTTGGACAGGACTCTTAGACTCTCCATTTCTGCAGTATCCAGGGACAAGAACCTGCTGGACTTACTTTTGTCCTTCAGATTAATAATAAGGACTTGTTGCATGAAGTAAAGAGAGGGGCGGGGTGGACGTGTCTCCTGCAGGACGCTGCCTGGAGATAGATTCAGAATATCTTTAATTGTCACAATAGTACAACAGAATTGAGGCAGAGACTCAGTTCAGTGCCATTTAAGAGACACAAGAGATAAAAACAAATAAGATCAAATCGATAATAGACGCAATATAAATTAAAAGTAAAAACAATATAATGGACACTAAAGAGTACTGCACATGAGAGTACTGCACATCAGAGTACTGCACGTCAGAGTACTGCATGTCACTACACATCAGAGTACTGCATGTCACTACACATCAGAGTACTGCACATCAAAGTATTGCATGTCACTACACATCAGAGTACTGCACGTCAGAGTATTGTACATGAGAGTGCTGCACATCAGAGTACTGCATGTCAGAGTACTGCATGTCACTACACATCAGAGTACTGCACATCAAAGTATTGCATGTCACTACACATCAGAGTACTGCATGTCAGAGTATTGTACATGAGAGTGCTACACATCAGAGTATTGCACATCAGAGTACTGCATGTCAGAGTATTGTACATGAGAGTGCTGCACATCAGAGTACTGCATGTCACTACACAGAGTACTGCACGTCAGAGTACTGCATGTCACTACACATGAGAGTACTGCATGTCAGAGTATTGCACGTCACTACACATCAGAGTACTGCATGTCAGAGTATTGCACGTCACTACACATCAGAGTACTGCACGTCAGAGTATTTCATGTCACAACACATCGGAGTACTGCACGTCAGAGTATTTCATGTCACTACACATCGGAGTACTGCACGTCAGAGTACTGCACGTCTGTATTGAGTGTTCAGTTTAAGTGTTATCAGGTTTGTTCAGTGCAGAGAGTTTTGGGTAAAAACTCTTCCTCAGTCTGTTACTTTTGGATCTGATGGTTCTGAAGCGTCTCCCTGAGGGTCAGAGTTCAAACATGTGATGAGCAGGGCGGGAGGAGTCTCTGAGGATGCTGTGGGCTCTAATTGGGCAGCGGGTGCTGTAAATGGCCTCAGGAGAGGGGAGAGGGCACCCACTGAGTTTTTGGGTGATGTTGATGACCTTGTGGACAGTGAGCTGCAGCATAATGATGTAGCTCAGGACCAACTTGATGGAGAACCTGTAGAAAGACACCAGCAGCCTCTCTGACAGTTTGTTCTTCCTGAGAAGAAGTAAAGTCTCTTTCTTGGGACTGTGCAATATTTCTCAAATCCAGCAGGTGGCAGTGCTGGATCAGAAAATAAACCAGAGAGTCACTGCAGACTTCTGCAGCTGTCTGTCCCCCTGTCTGTCCCGCTGTCTGTCTGCATCCATCAGGTGTCCGTCACACAGTCAGTACAGGCTAACACACAGTAATTATAAAAAAAAAAAAAAAAAAGTTTTTTATTATATTAGAGCCCAACTGATACAGATTTTTTTTTTTTTGTGGGCTGATACGATACTGATACTGATATTTTACAATGCTGATAAATCTGCTGATATACATAAAATACGGCAACATTTCCTCACATTTTGCTCTCAAACCTTTTTTGACAGAAATGTAACTGATGCTTGATGTTTTACAGTTTAAACATGAACTTTGTTATAAATAATTATAAATACAGCCAACAACCAATCGATGCACATCATGCTGCTGTCTCTCAGATTGGCAGTTGCCATGTTGCATCGCTCAATATTTACTTAAAATAAACTTCTAGTCTATTTTGTCCACGCCAACCTGGTAGTATAGCAACCACTTGTCTTTTGTTGTTGTAAAATGCGCACTGTGATTGAAAATGATTGGCAGCTGGTCCTTGATTGCTTGTTGCTAATGTTACCAAGGGGTGGCGGGGTCCCAGCAATGCCTGACAGCATTGTCAGCGGTGCTGTCTCAGCACCCTCTGCTGGACAAATTACTTCCTAACAGCCAAAGTGGCGTTCTGTATCATTGTGGGTGGAGGCGATGGTCTAGTGGTTAAAGTGTTGGGCTTGAGTCCAGAAGATCATGGGTTCAAATCCCCCGCCTGACTGGAAAATCACTGGGCAACCCCCCGGTGTGTAGTGAGCACCTTGTATGGCAGCACCCTGACATCGGGGTGAATGTGAGGCATAATTGTAAAGCGCTTTGATTGTCTGATGAAGATAGAAAAGCGCTATATATGAGGTCTATTAGAAAAGTATCCAACCTTATTATTTTTTTCAAAAACCATATGGATTTGAATCACGTGTGATTACATCAGACATGCTTGAACCCTCGTGGGCATGCAAGACTTTTTTCATGCCTGTCGGTTACGTCATTCGCCTGTGGGCAGTCTTTGAGTGAGGAGTCGCCCACCCTCTCGTCGATTTTTCATTGTTTAGGAATGGCTCAGAGACTGTTGCTTTGTTTGATAAAAATTTTTTCAAAAGCTGTAAGGCACAACTGAGTGGACACCATTCGATAAATTCAGCTGGTTTTCGGTAAAAATTTTAACGGCTGATGAGAGATTTTGGTCTGTAAGTGTTGCTTTAAGGACGGCCCACGGCGCCTGACGGCGATCTGCGCTTCGAGGCGGCAGCGTCTCGCCGTTTCAAGTTGAAAACTTCCACATTTCAGGCTCTGTTGACCCAGTAAGTCATCAGAGAACAGAGAACTTTCAGAAGAAGTCGGCATGAGGAGTTTATTCGGACATTCCATTGTTAACGGACATTTTGTAATGAAAGAACGTGCGGGCAGAGTCGCATGTCGGGCCGGACCCGACCGCGGGGGGTCGCGACAGGAAAAACACCTCCGTTGGAAACCTTAACGGGCAAGTTGGAACATGCCCAAGCTGTTAAACAATTTCTCAGTTACTCACTTGTTGAAAGCCATCAAAAGCCGCCTGAATTTTACAAATGGTTTACAACACGGAGGTGTTTTTCCTGTCGCGGCGCACACAGATTCACCGAGTCATCACGGAAACGACTCAGCGAATTTGCGCGCACGTCTTTCATTACAAAATGTCCTTAAACATTGGAATGTCCGCATAAAGTCCTCATGCCGGCCTCTTCTGAATCTTCTCTGTTCTCTCACGACGTCCTGGGTGAATTAAGCCTTAAATTAGGATGTTTTCAGGTCGAAACAGGCCGACGACGGCGCCTGGAAGCGCTGCGCGACGTCCCGCTCCGTGGGAAGTCCTTACACCGACAGAAACACCCCATAATCTCTCATCAGCCGTTAAACTTTTCACCGAAAACCAGCTAAATTTCTCGAATAGTGTCCACTCGGATATTCCTCACAGGTCCAGAAAAAATTTTGATAAAGCAACGCGCACCGTCTCGAGCAGCGTGTGAAATAAAGTAATTCAGCCGAGAGGGCGGGACCACATCTCACTCAAGGCCTGCCCACAGGGAAATGACGTCACTGACACGTGTTAAAAAACTCATGCATGCGCACGAGGGTTCAAGCATGATTGGTGTAATCGCATGTCATTCAAATCCATATAGTTAAAAAAAAATAAATAAAAGTGTCGGTTTCTTATCTAATACACCTCGTAAATGCAGTCCATTTACCATTTAACACCAAAATACCATAAATAAAAGTTATTGGCAAAAATAACAGATACCAGATGTTCGTGAAGGGCTCTGATACATCGGTCGGGCTCTTCTGCTTCTTCACTCTGTTGATGCCTTTGGTAACTTTGCTGTTTTAGGCAAATTTCAGGTGAAACCTTCTTGAGCCATCAATGATGATCAAATTTCATGGTTCAAAAACACACAGAGAAATTTATTTATTGTATTTCAGCATATAACTGGTTTTGGATTGTGACGGATTCACTGGCAAAAAAGTTTTGGAAGTGTGGTTCAAACTTATGAAAGCCTTCACAGGGACAGGATCCCGTACGAAACCCCACCTCAGAAAGTGTGTGTGTGTGTGTGTGTGTGTGTGTGCGTGCGTGGACACTGATGCACTGACTCACTCATTCACCAGTTAATGTACAGACATGCAGTCATACTTGTGAAAATACAGACAGGCACGCAAGTTCATGTATGGGCATGTGTTTACTGACACATACGTGTACACACATGCACAAACACACACACACACACACACACACACACGGTGCTGCCTGCTGTAAATCAAATGTGTACATCATAAAGTTATGAGGCCTGAAGTCCTAAAGAGAAGGTGTGATGAGCACACACACACACACACACACACACACACACATACACACACACACACTCTCACTCTGTTGCCGGTCAGACTGTGTTCTGGAACTTGCTGCTCATCGTCCCCCAGAATGGATACACTTTAAATACCGTCATCGTCTTTCAGCGCCGTGCGTTAGTCACAGCTTTCCCGGTCGGGTCAGAACCAGAATAGAAGCTGTTTCGGGGACAGAGACGGTCAGCAGCCGACGGTTCAGATTCTCTTAAAGTGACAGGATTGTTTTTTCTTTGGTTGTCTCTTTTACAGACCTGAGGACAAACTCAGCATGTGAAGACTTAGACTGAATTAATGGGCACATGTTGGCATTTCAAACGTTGTTCTATTGTTTACCTCAAATCTTTTACTCATTTTAGCAGCACTCACATTCGTCGAATTCATCCTGAATTTGAGTCCGACCATGAAACTAAAGTATAAAATCAAGTTATGGAATTTCTTCAACCTTAGAATCGCTCATCCTGTCCCAGTTTTTGAAGACGTCTCCAGAGGTGGTTTGATGTTGGTGGCAGGAGGAGCCTGTGATGCAGTGAGGTCACAGACGTGCATGAGCTTTCAGGAGGAGAATTAATTTAAATTTTGTTATGATGTAGTTAATCAAATGGTTTCGCTTTCCTGACCGACTTTTTGAGGGACTCTGACTGCTGCGATGCTGCTGAGGACGAGATCGATTCAGGATCTCTGTAAACAGATGATTTTATAAACTAAGAATTTGATTATCTGAATTCAGGTTTAATGGAACTCAGAGAAACCCGTGATGAGGTTTAGTCTGTGTTCTAAAGAAAGGTTCCAGGTGATGACTGAACACTTTTTTAAAAATTAAATCTGTGATTTGCAAAAATGTAGAAAGAAATTACGAGAAGTGTTTGGCACAGTAGGCAGAGACTGACACTCATGATACTGTGGATAAGAACCTCTGATTTACAGATAAGTATGGTTTTGGTTTATGGTTTTGACCAGAGAATGCAGAAGCATTGACTAGTTTGAAAACCCACCCTTTTGGGATGAGGTGTATTTATCTGACCCTCATAGCTTTCAAGGTTCCAGCCCATTTGCAGCCTGATTCAGGCGTGTACCTGGCAACACCCAGCCGAACCAGCGTACCAGCTTTGGCTGAGCTGGGTCCCATAGGGGAAAAGTGGGTTTATTTAAACCCCAGTAACTTTTAGGATTGCAGGCGGATTGTGAGGATAACAGAGTATACACTGCTCCACCCCCAGCCGAACCCGCATGCTACGTCTTGAGCCGATTAGCCCAGTGACTGCTGAGAGATGGTCCGGAAACAGCAAATATTCTACAACTAAAACCAACAAGAATTAAAAAACCCCACTGTCCTTTTACAGTGATGAGGACACGTGAACGCTCCACGCTACAGTCTCAGCCGCTGTGTTGTTTTTATGTCTTTGTGTTGATGGTCAGCTTTCCGTGAGGATGATGTGTGCGCAGCAGTCAAGGATTCAGGCTTTGAAGCTGCACCTGACTCTCAGAGGAGCTGTCACTCTTTATGTGTGTGTGTGTGTGTGTGTGTGTGTGAGAGAGAGAGAGAGAGAGACTCACATGTGGTATTAGTTTGTGAGGACACAGTGGTCACACGGTGGACATTAGCCCCTAAACCACCTGATCCTCCGTCACCACACAGTTATGGCACACTGCTTCCTCTGGTTACTGCTGGAGCAGCTGTGAGCGTGCACGTGCACAATGTCAGTGGAGCCCCAATGAAACCTGACGACTGAACTCTGCAGCTGCACGTGCTGTGTTTGAGGCTGAGACCTGTCCTGTAGCCCTTTGGCAAGGCAGCAAACACGCACTGTGACTGTGTGAATAGCAACAGGAACACCGACAGGCTGTTCCAGGAACAGATGCTGAGTATCCTGCTGGTACTGCCACAGTTTGAGGGACTTGACATCATCTCTCACACGATTCTGCTCATTTACGCTCCGTCTGTCTGTCCATCTGTGTGTGCTTTTTATACTATGTAAGTGTCACCACCCACAGACGTCCACGTGGCTCTTTCAGACTAATTCAGACTGGGGGAGCCAAAAAATGAAAATCAGAAACAAACTGACATTACATGTCACTGAAAACATAACCATAACCTGTTTAAGCGAGCCAGTATTCTGTGATGATGTCATCGCCTCAGAGACATCATGTGACTTCAGGACCTCAGCCTCGTCTTTATGATGGCTTCATTGTAATTCTACATGAACACCCCTTTTTAACATAATCAAAGGTTTAAACGCTCACAAAGAAAATATTTCTTATTGTTCCAACTTTATACATATATATATGTATTAAAATGCTGTGTTCGCCTCCCAGGCAGAGGGTTCTTGGTTCAAGACCACCTGTATTTTTCCAGAGTAAAAGTCACAGCTTTTTTTTTTTTTTTTTTTTTTTTTTTTTTTTTTTTACTAGTTTGGGAGGTCCTGCGACTTATACTCCAGTCTGACTTATATGCCAAAATATCACACATTTGTTGTTAATAAGAGAAACAAGAATGACTGTTTATGTTGGAGTTCCCCTGCAGCCAAAGCACTGAACAAAATAAAATCTAATGATAAAAGAAGAAATGCCAATAATAAAAAGTTACACTTCAACTATGTACAAAATTCCCAAATTAAAGCGCTAAAAATATAGAAAAAAGGTGATCACAGTGACAACCCCGCCCCCTCAAGACATAAAAAAACTAAACAAAACCCTCGCAGGGAGTGACAGGGTTTCGTTCAGCCGTAAACAGGCATCCCACCTCCCGTCCTAACATTCAGCTGCAGTAGCGTCCTGATGTGATGTGATGTGATGTGAGCTAACACCTGTCTCTGTGCCGCGGTGAGGCGTGGACAGGCTTTTAGTGGGGTGAGAGGCGGAGTCACTCAGCTGCTCCATGGAGATAAGGCTCTGATGAGCAGCTCAGTCCAAGCATGAACCAAAAACCTCCCAGATAATGGTCAGAAGAGTGGTTCAGTCCTCAGGTCCTGCTGAGACCATGTATTTGTGAGTCCAGCAGTTTTCCGCTCTCACTCCTTCAGAACCAGAACCAGCTCACTTGTTCATCCCTGAAGGTCCAAAACATCTGAAAACTTTTTTTAACAGAAGAACAGCGCTGTTCTCAGCTGGTCATTCTCACTGCCACGTCCATATGTGAGAGGACATGTAGGACAAATACACAGGGACTCACTGGTAGTTCTGGCAGTGGCCATGGACCCGCTACACAACAGGGAATCCCTCTATCTGGACTGAGAAAACCATGGCAACAGAGATGTCTGTTTGGAGCCTCGGCCTCATCCAGGTGATCACAGGACACAGATCTTGGTCCAGGCTAGAAAAGTGGACCGTTTTCTTCTTCTGTGCATGGATCAGTGAAATAACACTTCCTGAGCTCAACATTTTTTAATTCAAATTCGCCCAACTGTGTCTTAGCTACCGTGACCACAAACAGACAAAAAAAACCAAAAAAACGCACAGGGCTGATCACAGGATCGCTGGAAGAAGGTCCTGTTGTTTACAAATACACATGGTGTGGTACTGTCTGGTAAAACTGTGTGGAGGAGGCAGTTCTCAAAAATGGAGTGACTGTCCAAGAAGGAGGCGAGTGAGGGAAGCCACCAAGACACCTGAAGGAGTTACAGTTCTGTGGCTGTGACTTGAGAAACTGTGCAACTTTTGCCTGTTGCATCAACAGTGATACAGCTTCATGGGGAACTGGCTCAGGATAAGATTTGCTTAAAAGGCTACAGTTTGCCAGAAGGCACATGGGAGGCTCAAGCCCAGATTAGATTTGTTTTTTTTAATAGAAGTGTTATTGTTTAATATTCATGTTCATGATTTGGTTTGAAATCTCATCCACCTTCCAGTAAACTTTAAAAACAAAAGAAACACTCATTTCAGTCGATGTAACTTAAAGCTCACACACACATGCATGTGTGCGCACATTGAGAGACAGAAGGAAGATGTGTCCACTTCAGTTTCTTTCAGACAGAATGGTCTCTGAAGTTCAATGTGGACTTATGACCATGTTGAGGATTAGAACGCAACCACAGTCTGATAACTACACCTGCTCCTAATCCATCACCAGTCCAACATTCACTAGGGGGCAGACATGTCCATGATATATTATATTAGCAAAGCACTTTATTAGGACTCGTTTATTTCTCAGTTCACTGACTGAACTTCAGAATAAAATTTTTCTGTGAAGGTTCTCAGTTGTCCAGGTGGTTTCGATAGTAGAAAAGCTTGAATCTTCGACTGGACTGGGTTGCTTGACGCGAGGACGTTTCGCTTCTAATCGCAGAAGCTTCCTCAGCTAAATTTCTTGCTCTGGTATCTGCTCTTTGGCTCAAACCACCCCCTTGAACACAAGCTCGGGGTGATCAGGACTCTTCAACACAGAGCCCTACAGGTGCCCACAACTGCAGAGGGAGGGGCTAAAGAACAACAACATGTCTGGAAAGCCCTCACAGTATGTGGGTACCCACGATGGTCCCTGGACAAAGTGCAGAAGTCCCAGAGAACAAAGAGACCAGATAGACAGGAGACGGAGCCAAGAAGAAGAGGAGTGTCTCTCCCTTATTTAGCAGGAGTAGGGGAAAAACTACAGAGGATCTTCAGACAGCACAAGATCCCAGTTTACTTTAAACCAGTCAACACCTTGAGACAGAAATTAGTTCACCCTAAGGACAGGATCCCTAGTTACAAACAGAGCAACTACATGTATTATATCAGATGTCAGGAAAACTGTAATGAACACTACATAGGTGAGACTAAGCAGCCATCACACACAAGGCTATACCAGCACCTCAGAGAGGGCGCCAGTGGACCTCAGTCTGCAGTTCATCTCCACCTTAAAGACACTAACCACACATTGGAGGACAAGGAAGTTAAAATCTTAGCCAGAGAAAAGAAATGGTTTGAGAAGGGAGTGAAGGAAGCATTATATGTGAAACAGTTGAAACCCAGCCTTAACCGGGAGGGGGTCTGAGACATGCTTTGTCCCCTGTTTACAATGGGGTACTCAGGTCAAAGCAGTTTCAGTCTTTTGTTCATGGTAATGAGTCATTCACGTCATCAGGAGAGTCGTCAGGAGAGTCGTCAGTAGAGGCGTCAGTCCCATCGTTAGGAGGGACAGCTTCCCTGTCAATAGGAGGATGCTAACTAGAGCACAGTACGTGCTAATTAGAGCAATTGTTAGTCACTGCCAATAGCAGTCTGCCTCTCAGTAGGAGGGGTCTGGTTAGGTTTAAAACTCCAGCTTTTGTGGCTTCTGTTTGTTCTGCTCTACAAGGGTCAAGACAGAAGTCAGACTACCAGAGCAAGAATTTTAGCTGAGGAAGCTTCTGTGATTAGAAGCGAATGTCCTCGCGTCAAGCAACCCAGTCCAGTCGAAGTCGAAGTCAGTTTAATTAGTTAGATGACAGTTTACAGTTAGTTAAAGGTCTGTTTATTTAGATGCCAGTTTATAGTTAAGTAAAAGTCAGTTTAGTTAGTTAGATGCCAGTTTAGAGTTAGAGGTCAGTTTAGCTTCGTTAGATATCAGTTTATAGTTAGTTGGAGGTCAGTATAGTAGTTAGATGCCAGTTTATAATTAGTTTGAGGTTGGTTTAGTTAGTTAGATGCCAGTTTATACTTAGTTTGGGGTTGGTTTATTTGGTTAGATGCCAGTTTATGGTTAGCTAGAGGTCTTTTAGTTAGTCAGATGTCAGTTTATAGTTAGTTAGAGGTCAGTATAGTTAGTTAGATGCCAGTTTATAGTTAGAGGACAGTTTTTAGTTAGTCAGATACCAGTTTATAGTGAATTTGCGGTTGGTTCAGTTAGTCAGATGCCAGTTTACAATTAGTTAAAGGTCTGTTTATTTAGTTGCCAATTTATAGTTAGGTAAAAGTCAGTTTAGTTAGATGCCAGTTTAGAGTTAGAAGTCAGTTTAGCTTAGTCAGATGTCAGTTTATAGTTAGGTAAAAGTCAGTATAGTTAGTTAGATGCCAGTTTATAATTAGTTTGAGGTTGGTTTAGTTAGTTAGATGCCAGTTTATACTTAGTTTGGGGTTGGTTTATTTGGTTAGATGCCAGTTTATGGTTAGTTAGAGGTCTTTTAGTTAGTCAGATGTCAGTTTATAGTTAGTTAGAGGTCAGTATAGTTAGTTAGATGCCAGTTTATAGTTAGAGGACAATTTTTAGTTCATCAGATGCCAGTTTATAGTTAGTTAGAGGTCAGTTTAGTTTAGTTAGCAGTTTTGAGCTTGTCATTTAGTGTGTGTGTGTGTATGTGTGTGTCTGTGTTTTTGTAGTATGTTTGAAACTGACGCATGCTGTCATCTCTGGCCCCTCCCCTTTCAGATTACCATACAGCAGGACAGCGGCCGTGATGTCACGGCTCCCAAACACGGAAAGGTGGACCTCAGCAACGCTCCTCATGTCGGGGGAAACCAGTGGGCAGGAGGAACAGGTAATCCTTTTTTACTTAACATCATTAGTTACTGCTCATGGCGTCCGTTCGCCTGCCTCGTCACTGACGCTGTTACAGCGACTCTGAGCAGCAGCAGGGACGGTTTTTACTCTGGACGCATCCAAGACACACAGATGCTACATCTAAACTTAGCACGCATGCTAATTCAAGTTCATTTGTTGTTTAACGTCTCAGCTTTCCATCCGTCACACAAACAACATTTTATTCATCAGTAATGTCACACATTTGTATAGTTCCAGTTGGAGGTCTTCAAAGGTCTGAGCTTTTGGTTCCAAGCAGTCCTGTGTAAAACCTTCCTGTAACCAAAGGTACATTTTCTGCAAAAGAGATTCAACCCAAGATGTAAACAGGGTCACAGGTCAGCAGGTTAAGACTTCAAACTGGAGAGGGGAAGAAAGTGAAATGGGAGCTGACTCAGTTCCTCCAGGAACGTCCACAGTTTTGCTCAGGCTTCATTGTTCTCTCACTTCTGCACAAGACCTTGAGATACGTGAACTCACTGAGCTCCTACACTTGAGGTGATAAGTGGCTCCCCACCAGGAAGAGGTAATCCACTCGCTGCCGTCAGAGTACCACAGCCTCATGTTTGGAGGTGGAGACTCTCACCATGCTCAGCGATGCACTCATTCAATGAGGTCAAGGCTCCTAATTATACTATAATGTGATTTTGGAGGCTGCTATGGTCGATTATCAGCCCTCCGTCTGTGGTTAGCAGTCCGAGGAGGGCCAGTAAACAACCACAGGACCCGGAATCAAGTCAAGTCACGTCTGGAAATGCAGGCTGGTACTGTGCTGTGCTGCATCCAGGATGCCATGGAATGACTTTGGGTCCTGGATGGAACCACTCAGGCAGATAACGAGTCCATCCCCACACCATAAAGTAACCATCCGTCTGCTGCTGTTTTACTGAACCCAATCCAGCGAACTTTGGTTCTGTCAAGCAGTCAGGAGGCGTGGCCGGTGCTACTGCTGTTGAACAGAGTACAGTCACGTTATGTACTAAGCTAGATCAGTGCGACAGTACCACAGTATAAAAAAAAAAAAAACCCTCAATTCTAGAGCGGACCAAAGTAGTGGGCTGATAATGACATTATCGGCCCATCCTTGGTGAGCCGTTGTAGAGTATCAGCTTCCATTCAACTCTCCAGGGAACACTCCAGTAAGCTGACTCTGGCTTCAGGGGATCCTGGAGGGAGTTTCTGTCCATTTTGCTGAAGAGCGCTTGGTTTAAATTTCTATGCGAGATTGTGTCTTTGTGCCGTTATTTCAGGCCTCTCGTTTCGTGTACAGTTGACAGGGTTTAAACACACAATCTTTCTGCTGTAATGATGACACACCACATACCAACAGTGTCTAGAACTTTGACCATGACACTGTTCTTGTGCACAGTGGCAAGTTTCCTCTTTATTATTTTTTTCACCATGCCAGAAATGGACATGAGAAACTAGTCCCAGAGATGAGGTCAAACTCAAACATGACCACCGTTAATGTCTGTGTGACGACTGATTGTTCAGTTCTACACCAAGTGGGCACATTCAGAACAAATCCACATCCTGTGAAGCCTTTTGACACAGTTAAAGAGGTGTAGCAGCGTGTGAGCATACTGTCCTCATTTACACAGGACATATTTAGGGACATGCCCACTTTGGGTCTATGTCTACCATACTAGGAACCTCAAGGACCAGTGAAGTCCTCTGCTTTGTCCTTCAGTAATAAGAGGTTCCCTGCAGGTGGCAGAGACACGGCAGGACTTGGTGGTAAAGGTGGCCCTTACCGGCTGGATGCAGGACACAAGGTTTTCCAAGTCTCTCAGACTGAGAAGGATGCAGTTCCAGAAGAGGTCCGCAAAGCAGCCCGTGAAATGGCTGAGAAGGCCTTCAAAGAAAGGTAGGTAAGACCCAAAACATGGGATGTGGCACATCTCATTCGAGGGAAACATTTGAGCAGATCTGTAGCTGTTAGTTGAACTAAAGTTACCCCGTTTAACTCCTTTGACAAGTTTCCATTTTGACAAATTTTGAGTCTTTTCAGCAGTGAACAAAATGTCTAATCAGGTCTAGGGGCATGTATTGGTCCTACAACTGGCCCCATCCATAGTACTATGAAATTCACCTTGAGTCCTGAGTGGCAGGCACCAAGTCCATCTACCCCTCTAAAAAAGTAACCATCTGTCAGTGATAAGTGGACGTGTCCTTGGTCTTCTCCAGCTACTGGGGTCCTTGACACTGAGGCCCCTATGTTCTGGACAGTGCCCAGAGAAGCACGCCACACTGTCAAAATGACATAGCTGACATTTCCTCATAGTGTCTGTGATACTCTTCATTTGGGTTTACTTAAGTAACCATTTGACCCAACGTCATTCCAGTGGTACCCAAGGATCCTCTAAAGAGACCAGGTATCAGAGACATCCCATCTTTAGATCATGGGTTTGTGTCCACAACTGTACAGTAAGACAGGAAACACCAGGACCGTAAAGACTTGAACTGTCATTCTCTTGAGATATGAGCATCACCAAACACCTCAGTGACCTCATGACTCCTTAAGATCTTTCCAGGCATCTCAAGCTCAAAGGCCGGGGACGCTGAGACCCGAATTTCATGACTGATGTAGAGAATGGGAAGTCTCCAAGTGTCAGTCACACTATGATGGATTGTGGAAACATATGACTAACAGATACAAAATCTTGATATCCATTTATGTCTGTTTTTGTTCTAGAAATGTCCTTTTCTCATTCGTTAAATGTGTTCCTTGTTAGCTGTCCATCAAAGAGTTTTGTGTGCACTCAAAACTTTGAGTGGACATCAGGCGGAGAACATTCCTGGTGGTTGCATGTTTGTTTACCGTTCTGTGCTTGACTTGTTTTTTACTTCTATGATACTCGTGTTCATATCCTGTGCTTGTCTGATGCTTTAGACTGGGCTTCTGATTGGCCAATGCTCTGGCGGTGTGTGAATTCAGCACCGGGGGACAGAGCACAGTTCCCAACACAACAACACGGCTGTTCATTTAGCCAAGACTGATGAAAACAACAGCGCAGCTGTGCATTTTTTTTTTTTAATCTGGACGTCAGCGCACCAAGGAGGTTGTTTGCTGTCCTTGCTGTTGCAGCTGCACTGATTGCTGGCACAACGAAGAAGATGATGTCCGCACATGAACGTAGTGAGGAAGTCATGATCCCTGAGCTAGCCAGATTCTAGCCACATTTGTGTTCACACCTCGGCAAATCCCGCTGAAATCCAGCTTCCCCACTGCACATATACGTATGTCTTAAAACCAGGAAAATCGTCCTGCTGAATGCGACTGTTTGTGTTGCCAGTGACATCATCCATCTATCAGAGCCCCAAATCCACAGAAGACCATCAGGTTAAGTGATATTTGTCACTGGACAAATATTTCAGTCTGCAACTAATCAGTTTACTCAACCTGACACAGTGAGGCGACACCTTCATTAGCGAGCTCATCATGTGCTGAACTCTTCCTCCTGCTGTCATCTGCACTGTCCAGGAATTCTGCTGACAAGGACTTCGGCCCCTCCCCTTTTCCTGCGTCGGGGTGCACAGTCCCACTCAGGAACAGTAACATTTACACACTCTGTGCTGCCGTGCACGGAGTGCCTGCAGCGTGCACGGTGGTGGAGGGGGTTGAGAGGTCAGCTCTTTGAGCAGCTCATCCCTGAAGGCCTCCTCTGTTCGTGTCACTCTCTCGTGTCTTTTTGGCGCTCTTTTTGAGCCCGCCCCCGTGTTTTGCTGTTTGCCTCCTCTCACACACTGGCTGCTTTCACACCAGCACAACAAGCTGATTCTTTTCTTCCTACTTTTTCTGCACATTGTGTCACATTCTGCAGGAAGCAAGAAAAGACGATTGCGGCGTCTTTATTGATGTCTGCACATTGTTCCATCTCCGTCCTTTTCTTTTTTCAAACGTCTCCGCACTGATTAAACTGAAGCTTGTTTTCCTCACCTCATTCTGTCACTTTGATGAATGTCTTGAGACTCTGTTGTTTCTCACAAACACTCTACGTTTTGTGGCTCGGTCAGAATGAGCAGCTTCGTTCACACTGGCACCTCAGACCTGATGTGATGCACATCTGATTCTGATTGGCTGACCACGTCACCACAGACCAGATCAGATTTCTGAGTCCGTTTTGCCGTCCTCATCTGTTCCACACCAGCTGCCATGATAATGAAACAGTCACATGACTGCTGTCCAGTGTCCAAACGCCGCACCTGGACACAGATTATAATCAAAGATGGTTAGTTCATATGTATTTATATCATTTCTATTTTTTAATTTAATTATGTCCAGCTTGAAGACATAACAGATGACTGAACATCGCAAGATGGAGCATTAAACAAACATTAGAGTGTAAATATAAAAATGCTGGCAGGAAGCAGTGCCACGTCCCAGCCACTGATCCTGATCTGTCCTCCCAATACCTGGACACAAACAGTTAGGGACATACACAGGCCACTGGGACGTGACGGTTCTCAGCTCAGGACTGATTCAAGTTCTTCACATTAGAAAGGTTCTTAGTTTGACATGTTTCTGACCTGCAGCGAGGTCTGGTACTCTCTGTCCATGCTGGTAACTCACTGCAAACGGAGAGGAGACCAGAGTCTGACAGGAGAAAGTCCTTCCTTCTGTACATCCTTCCAGCAAACATTCATATCTTAACACTCAAGAACCATAAAACTCATCAAATTGAAATTTTCCCACATTAATACTGGGAGGTCAGAGTTATTTCTGACATTTATAAATGCATTTTTTAACAGAATTTTGAGTTTCAAGTAGGAAATATACCAGAAGCCCTGAAATGTTCACATCGCCCCCTTTCACTGATTAACATCACTTTGAGCAGATGGAATCAGTTAATCAGTGAAATCACCTGGTGTGGAGTCAGTGGCTCCAAACAAAACCTGCACCCTCTTGGCACTTCCTGGAATAGTTTGGACACCACTGTTTATTCATTTGAGAAGTTAAGTTTTGGGCAAACTAAGACGGGCTGACAGACAAAAGTCAACTTACAATAGTGTCCCTGAATTTATGGACAACGAAGAAGGTGGACGAGATTTCCATCTTCTCTTCCTGATTCTTTCCTGAGGTTTGTGTTTGACGCCATCTTCCTTGTCATGTATCAGTCATGTAGCAACATGCTAATCTTGTCGTCTCAGGACGTGTTTGCTTTATGACTTCATCGAGATGAGGTATGCTTAAACACACACACACACCACAAGCCCCCGAGCTGTGGCGTGATGGATCTGCACTAACGGTTTGGTCTGAGTTCTGTGTTTATTCTACAGACGGTGAACTCATCAGGGGGATCTGGTTTTCTGACTCCTGTTGTTAAAGGTGGGGCAGCAGATTTGTTCTGCTGTGTGTTTACTTGCACGGAACATCAGCTGAACTCTGGGTTTGTGTGACAAATTTCCCTCCTCAGCCAGAACTCTTAACTATGTCTCAAGCCTTTGGTCATTTTTTTTCTTGTCGAGTGATAAATATACACTGTGTGTGTGTGTGTGTGTGTGTGTGTGTGTGTGTGTGTGTGTGTGTGTGTGTGTGTGTGTGTGTGTGTGTGTGTGTGTGTGTGTGTGTGTGTGTGTGTGTGTGTGTGTGTGATTCACAAGTAAACTCAAAATATACAGATTTATCACAGTGTCTCTGTTTTATTTCTTCATAACTGATGTAAATAAAGTTCAAGACATATTCAGTGACTTGGAAATGTTCATGTATCCATCCCCTGACTTGTCTGAAGAAAACTGGCAATAAAACTGGTTATTTACAGGTATTATAGCAAAGTGACCCATTACTTATGCAATCCATCATCTTGGCTTTTAGATTATTAATTAATTTATATGATGTTGTAGAGATTTACTTTCAGTGTGAGTTTAATGAAGATAATTTTAGAAAAATTGTATTTTTTGTATGTTTTTGTTTTTGAAATGGCATAAACAAGTTAAAATGTGTGAAATACCAAGTGTTCCAATACTTTTGGAGGGCACTGTACATACACTTCCACTGACTGAGTCCGGCAAGTCATTGAAAGCCTGGTCTTGGTCCGGAACAGTGGCTGTCCCTGAACAGTCCAAGTTCTTCCAGTGTACAGTGAATAGCCTGAATTTCTTTAGTGCTTTTCCATCTGATGCAGACACTCAAAGTACTTAACAGTGACGCCTCACATTCACCCATTCATTCTCTCTCTCACTCACTCACTCACACCCCAATGTCAGCTAAAGCACTTGTTAAAGGGCAGTTTATGGTTTTCCAAGAATCCTCTGGTCATCAGCCAGTTTCTGTAATCAGTTCATCCTGTTTGTTCAGCAAAGTCTTAACGGACGTTAAACTGAGGTGACTTTAGCAGTTTAGTCAAGAACATACATTGAAGGCAAACATTGTTCAAGATATCCAAAAGAATGACAACTTACACACATCACAACACACCACATAGAACTTAAAGTGTAGACACAAGACTTTTGTGTGAACTTGATCATCTTTTTCAGTTCACATTTGGGATAAAAGGACAAAACTTCCAAAAGTACTGCGTCACTGAATTTGCCGTGGTTAATCGACGAATTCTGCTTCTTTTCTTTGATATTCCATCTCAGGTTGAAGGAGATCGACATGAGTGAGTATGACGGTGCCACATACGAGCGCTTCTCCAGTGCCGTCAGGAGACAGGTTCAGTCTCTGCGCATCATCCTCGACAGTTTGCAGGTCAGCTTCACTCCACGTTCAACCACAAAGGACTCACTGTGGTGAATTACACAGAACTGCCTGTGACACCTTACAACTCCTCACCTACACCACCTACACCACGTACCAACTCCTCACCTACACCACCTACACCACGTACCAACTCCTCACCTACACCACGTACCAACTCCTCACCTACACCACGTACTAACTCCTCACCTACACCACCTACACCAGGTACTAACTCCACACCTACACCATGTACCAACTCCTCACCTACACCACCTACACCACATGCTAACTCCACCTACACCACCTACACCACGTACTAACTCCTCACCTACACCACGTACCAACTCCTCACCTACACCACCTACACCACGTACTAACTCCACACGTACACCACGTACCAACTCCTCACCTACACCACCTACACCACGTACTAACTCCTCACCTACACCAACTACACCACGTACTAACTCCACACCTACACCACGTACCAACTCCTCACCTACACCACCTACACCACGTACCAACTCCTCACCTACACACCTACACCACGTACTAACTCCACACCTACGCCACGTACCAACTCCTCACCTACACCACGTACTAACTCCACACCTACACCACGTACCAACTCCTCACCTACACCACGTACCAACTCCACACCTACACCACCTACACCACGTACCAACTCCACACCTACACCACGTACACCACGTACCAACTCCTCACCTACACCACCTACACCACGTACCAACTCCTCACCTACACCACGTACCAACTCCACACCTACACCACGTACCAACTCCTCACCTACACCACATACCAACTCCTCACCTACACCACCTACACCACGTACCAACTCCTCACCTACACCACGTACCAACTCCACACCTACACCGCGTACCAACTCCTCACCTACACCACGTACCAACTCCTCACCTACACCACCTACACCACGTACCAACTCCACACCTACACCACCTACACCACGTACCAACTCCTCACCTACACCACCTACACCACGTACCAACTCCACACCTACACCACGTACCAACTCCACACCTACACCACGTACCAACTCCTCACCTACACCGCGTACCAACTCCTCACCTACACCACCTACACCACGTACCAACTCCTCACCTACACCACGTACCAACTCCACACCTACACCACGTACCAACTCCACACCTACACCACGTACCAACTCCACACCTACACCACCTACACCACGTACCAACTCCTCACCTACACCACCTACACCACGTACCAACTCCACACCTACACCACCTACACCACGTACCAACTCCTCACCTACACCACGTACCAACTCCTCACCTACACCACCTACCAACTCCTCACCTACACCACGTACCAACTCCACACCTACACCACCTACCAACTCCTCACCTACACCACCTACACCGCGTACCAACTCCACACCTACACCACCTACACCGCGTACCAACTCCACACCTACACCACGTACCAACTCCACACCTACACCACCTACACCGCGTACCAACTCCTCACCTACACCGCATACCAACTCCTCACCTACACCACCTACACCGCGTACCAACTCCTCACCTACACCGCGTACCAACTCCACACCTACACCGCCTACACCGCGTGCCAACTCCTCACCTACACCACGTACCAACTCCACACCTACACCGCCTACACCGCGTACCAACTCCTCACCTACACCGTGTACCAACTCCACACCTACACCACCTACACCGCGTACCAACTCCACACCTACACCACCTACACCGCGTACCAACTCCTCACCTACACCGCGTACCAACTCCTCACCTACACCGCGTACCAACTCCACACCTCCACCACCTACACCGCATACCAACTCCACACCCTCCACCACCTACACCGCGTACCAATTCCACACCTCCACCACCTACACCGCGTACCAACTCCACACCTACACCATGTACCAACTCCACACCTACACTGCGTACCAACTCCACACCTACACCACCTACACCACGTACCAACTCCACACCTACACCGCGTACCAACTCCCACCTACACCGCGTATCAACTCCACACCTACACTGCCTACACCGCGTACCAACTCCACAACTACACCACCTACACCATGTACCAACTCCACACCTCACACCAATAGACCAACGCACAACCTACACCACCTACCACCTCCGCACCGACACCACCTACAC